>NC_089591.1:57790899-58090240 GCF_019320115.1 Miscanthus floridulus | reverse complement strand
CCCCATCAGCGGATGACGGACCCGTATTCCACTCGAACATGCCCGTTAGTGAGCTCACCGAGCGTGACACTCGAGCCATCGAGGCAAATGCTGTTAGCTCAGCCCCTTCGGTTGTGGAAACCGAGGATGGGGTGACGCATAAAACATAGCCAACCCCTACCAAACCCCACGGGGCTCGGGGGCTCGGGGCGCCCGACCCTAAATCAGGAGACCGGGGTTCAAAGGCTGACCCGCGAAGGGCCCAAGGCCGCCTCACGTCGAACAAAGCTAGGGGAGAGAACATAGATGAGCCCTAGCGGCCTCCGCCCGACCCACTTAAAAGTGAACAGGGTCATCTCAACCTTCTCGTTCGATCCTAACCACAAGCCGAGCCCACATAATCCCCATTGAGAGGAGGCCATCAGGCCACCTGAGTCGCCCTCCGGAACAGCTTGGGCATCTACTGGAAGGCGGGTTAAGGAGCAGTGGAATGCCACATAAGGGCTTTTGCCGACCCCGTCACAAACGACGGACCTGAATTCCACTCGAACATGCCCGTTAGCAAGCTCACCGAGCGCGTCACTCGAGCCATCGAGGCAGTGACGTTAGCTCAATCCCTCCGGTTGCGGAAACTGCCGATGGGGCGACGATTACAAAGACGAGCCGACCCTCGACCGGACCCCTGCTACGCGTGGGGGCCCAAGGAAAGTTGGACTCGCAAGGAGACCGAGCACGCGGTCGCAGAACGATGGCTCAGATTCTAGGGAGGGGTGCGCACAAAAGCAAGAGACACTTTCTCCTACTAGTTTCGCTATCCTCTCCTCGATCTTCAGTGACACCCGACCCTAGCAACGACAAGGGGTCGGATCTCACTCAGGGGCTGATAAGGGTATAAATACACCCTTTCTGAAACAGTCATCGTGCCCGACCTCTTCCTCACGTTAAACCTAGTGGCAAGGTCTGTGGAAACAAACGACTAAGCAAGGCTGGTCAGACTGCTAGAAACCTACGCTCTAGTGGCTACAACACTCTTGCTTACCAGCATAATCAGGGTTTTCCTCCTACACCTCGGGCCCTACGGTCTTAACAAATGGAAGGGTCGGAACACACAAACCCCTTTTCACACATAAAAAGGGAGGAAAAATAAAATTCGATCAAACAAAACAAAATGATAAGTTTGTTCGGATAGTATAGAGGCGTCGGAGCTTGTTCGCTCGTTACATGAATAATTGCCCGATCTATTTGGCTAACTAACCCCTCCAGAAAAGAACTATGCTTTCGATCTTGTCCGCTAGGTCCTGCGAAAGGGGAGCCACCACTGTCTCCATCTCCTCCAGCTCGTGGTCCTCATAGCCAGGCGCGAAGCCGTGGCTCATCGCCTCCAGGTCGATGTTGTCCCCGTAATGAGAACAAGCAGTCGCGAAGGATTGATTAACCCCGGCGCGAAGGGCATTCCTCTCGAGGTGGCGCACCCGCACCGTGATCTCGACGGCACGGGTCGCAAGTGAACTGGTCCCCTTCGACCGCACCACCTCTAGGTCGTCACAGACCACTCCAAGGGCGGCACTCAAGATACCGAGCTCGTCGCTCTTCGCCTAAAGATTCCTCCTCGTCTCGGTGAGGTCCACGGCCAATCTAGTAGAAACGCTTTCAGCCTCCATGCATGCACGAGTAATAGTTGATAGATAGGCAGATATATGGAAGCCAGCATCTATCCAGGACCCGATACAGTTCCGTAGTACAGTATGTTTTTGGGTCATATACTCATAATATCGCTCTCCTTCCTCCTGAAAGTTCCAGCCTTTGGTAAACGGAGGTTTTATGACATCATCATGGCTACTAACAAACCGAGACGAGAAATTTTGCTGTGCAGCAGCGTGAGCTGGCAGCCTAGTTAACCAACAACAACGCATGCTGATGCAAGGCCTCGCTATCCCGTCACGGGCTCCTGTTGCCAAATGTTCCCACAGTAGTGGGCAGCATCATCTTGAGCATGTCAATAGCGCTCTCTCTCTCTCTCTCTCTCTCTCTCACGATCTCTCTCTCACGATGTTCTTCTTCTTCAGCTCGACAGCGGCGCTGGAGCATGTAGCAGTAGCAACATCACTTAGTACCATGGCACTGCTGCATGCATCGATCGTTTTTCCTGCTGCTACTGCTAGCTAGCAGTTAATCACACAACACAATCATCAGCAATTAATCATGCATGTGAACAAGAGAACAAAGTCACAAACATGCATGGATGGAATGCTTGTCGATTAAGCTGCAGTCGGAGGCAGAGTTTGGCTAAGGAACGGCAAGCGCGGTGTGCAACAACAGTGCAACGCATTCCTCTTTTTTTATTACATTATTATCGGCCCCTTTCGCTCAGCTGTCACAGCTCGCTGCCGGAGAACGTGTCGCGAGGAGCTGAGCTAGCTTTTTCGATCGCCGCGCGGACGTCCGGGACCGGCCGGTGCACGCGTGAATTTTTACCCAGTTGCCATGTCACGCTTTACCGATCAGGCCGGCCGGCCGGCTCTCATCGATATATATATCATATGATCAGGCCAACACATGATATATACACTCCCATGATGGACGAATATATGCATGATTGGAGGTAGCAAAAATCACGAGAAATAGTGGAGTTGAATTCGTTGCTACCCTGACCAATGCAACGCGGGAGGTAACAGGAATATATATGATGATCTGGCGATCGACACGCACGGCGCCAGGCGGACTAGGGCCTTGTTCAGATTGCAAAGTTTTTTTACTCTCTCTTCATCACATTAAATCTTTGGACACATGCATGGAGTTTTAAATATAGATAAAAAATAACTAATTATACAGTTTGATTGTAAATTACGAGACGAATCTTTTAAGCCTAGTTAGACCATGATTGGACAATAATTATCAAATACAAACGAAAGTGCTACAGTACCAAATACTGATTCCTAACATCAATCTAAATAAGGCCTAGCTAGCTAGTGTTCCTGCTTCTAGCTAGCTAGCTTAGTTCTGGGTAGCAGCTGCAGCAGAGCCAGTTCATGATTCCAAAAGGCATGCAACGCCGATCCAATCCTGGCTCGCTCGCATATGTCCTGTTCGCGTGGCTGCCATGGCCGAAAGGAGGCTTATTTGTTGTGATTGAAAAATATTTTTTATTGACTGAAAAAATATAGTTTATAAACCAAAGAAATAGAACGATTATTAATTGCGACGTCGATGTAGAGTAGGGCGCATGCGGGAGATGCACACTAGTGTAGTAGCTAGGAGTATACATACTCAAGCGTGGGTCGGGCTCCAACGATGATATATAGAGAGAAAACATGTATTATTATTGAAGTATATACAAATCGGTAGCAAAATATAGAGTTTTCGTTCCTTAGGCAAGTACTATACTACTAGCTAGTTAGGAATAAGTTACCGGAGAATATGATGATGATATAAAAATATATATATATATATATATATATATATATATATATATCGTTCACTCCGGGGCCAACTTGGCAACATGTACGCTGGCTGGGCTAGCTAGCTAGCTCATCGCTCGCTCTACGTATTGGCGCTGGGGCAGGGCCGACTCACGGGTGAGAGATTCCTCCTCTTCGATCCCTGATCCCTCCTCTCCGGGTCCGGCTGCCCCGGCCCACCGTGCGGTTGGAAACTTGGATCTCGTCTCCCAGATGATCCAAAGAATGCTTGTCGATTAGCACAACGCAACTGGCTACGCGCCTACGCCATGCGTATGCATGAGAAGCAAACAAACCCGGCCGCGGGGCCGGGATTAATTAGCGTGTCTCCACAGAACGGCCGCGTGGCACGCGCGTACACGCATAGCGGCGACGCCGACGTCCAGCAACTAAACACTACTGCTAGCTTAGGGTAACTTTCGCGGCACAGGCGATCGAACGAGCACCAGCAAAGATCAGGATAATACTCCCGGTTTAAAACATCCCACCACTATCAAATTTTGAACCGACATAACTAAATCGGTAGTAATGAGGATTAGCTATCACTGTCGGTTCCTATAAACTAACAGTGTTCTGCGACTTCACTGTCGGTCCTTTACACAACCCGACAGAGTTTAGTTCCACTAACACTGACGGTTCATCAAACCACCCGGTAGTGTAACCTCGACCATTACTGTCGGTTTGTGTCTTTAGCCGACAGTGTTGTCGTAACCAGCACTGTCGGTTTGAGACAAGACCCGACAGTGATGTCTAAGCCAACGCTGCCGGTTTATGGTTCAAGCCGGCAGTGCCATCTTGTCCATCACTGTCGGTTTGTTACTAACCGGCAGTGATGGCCCGTTCGTATTTTATTATTTTATAATTAATTTTAATTTATATTTTTTCGTGGAATCAGGTTTCGCTTTATATACGCTACGTAGACGACAGGTCCATCAATATTAAACATTACAAATGTTACGGTTACAGTTCAAATGTTCTTATTAAGATATCGATCCCTCAGAATAAAAAAGAACTTATTCGATAAGATGAAGCATGCTTCTCGGACTTCTTACAATAATCTAGCGAGCCGCTCTAGGCCATACTTGTCCTTGAACTTCATGGATTGTGCAATGGAAAATACTCTATCTTTTTTCAATACCTCGGCTAAGATAAATTTTACCAGCTCCGATTGCAGTGCGACGATCTCCATGTCTAACAGTCTTTCGTGATTTTATTTCTGGCGCTATCGTTCAAAAAAGATGATATCCAAAGAGAGATCAGAAAATTATTTTGTTGAATTATTAACAGACATAAATGAATAGGGATTATACACACTAACTTATCTGCTTCTTCTAATTTCTCGACGATGTAGAAGCATTGCCCACATTACATAAAACTCGCAATCATTGTTTTCCGGCGGCTATTTTAGGTATTTTTCCTCCATTTCGACAACCTTGAATGGGACCTATGTCCCACCGATATATCTTCTTTGGACACTGTGCAATATTAAAAGAAGAAACATTAGAAAGCGGTATGTGTGACTAGAAAATAATATGTTATTAGAATCGCTTACTAATTCAGCACTGCCACCAGTGCATCCAGATGATGAAATGGTTTTTTTCTTCGAGTCCCACATCTCCATCAGATTTTTAGCAAGATTGACACAAATAAAGACGAAATGGTTGCTGCAATAACATAATCCTAATTATCAAATAATCTTAACGAAAAAGAAGCATAAAATTAAAAGCCGAGAACACATACTCGTAGTTGTATGCTAGAAGTATGTGGGTTTTGTTCTTCATCTTAAATTCATCAAAAACAGCAATCAATCTCTCTTTTATGTCTTTCACGTCACATCCATGGAGGCCAAAACATGTCTTCTCATTGACTCGTAAGAGGTCCAAAAAGCCTATGTTATCACATTTGCTTTTTAGTATGCAAAATTTTGCTATACACCTACATAAAATCATGAAAAGTGTTTAAAAGTTAATAATTTGTGTCTTGAGAGAGTAGTTAATTGTAATATCGTGCGTGTAGAGTACTTACATAGTCCATAGCGTCAACATTTGTGAATATAGCTGGAACAAGCACTCCCACTCGACATCAAACTTCTCTTCTTTAGAATAATGAAAAACATGTGGTAAATGGTTAATAACCTCAAAATCAAAGTCCTCCGTCTCTGTTGATTGAGCTATGTAATATTCATGCAAATGGCACATATATGTTGTCAAATTTTTATACTCGTCATCGAGAACCAAAAGATTGCCCCTTTCCTGCTTCATTGTCGGTGTTCCCATCCCATGTACATCATAATAGATGTTCACGGCCTCTTTCATGGTTAATTCGGGGTTGTCTTCGACGTACTTCTATATCTTTCTTAAATCTTCATTGTGTATTTCTTCGGCTCTTATTGTAGCGTACTGATTCTGTGTTTGCCTTTCAAATTCGGACTTCAACAAACATTGAGGCAGTGAGGCACAGAGATTGAAGAAACTAACACGATCTTTCTTCGAGATGTGTGCTGTAAATTTTTCTTCCATCAAGTTTCTAACGCTGCCACTGAACAACCTTTTGTTTTTTTGTTGATCCACTTTGGGAGCATTAGCGACCAAATCCAAGGATATTTTCTGCGACTGCGAGGATGCCTTTGATCTTGTTTTGGGCTGAGGTGGAGGAGGAGGATGATGATGACGAGAATTCTGTTTTCCTAGGGCTAATAAAGATGGAGGAGGAGGAGGAGGAGTCTTCTATTTTCTCGGGGCTAATGAAGATGGAGTTGGATGAGGAGGAATAGAAGGAGACATCTATCTTCTCGGGGGTGATGGCAAGGGATGAGGAGGGGAGTCATCTCTGTTGGGAGATGGTGAGTGATCATCGCGGACGGGCGAAGACTCGCAGTCGTCCTCATCATTAGAGGACAATTGGTGGTCAAGCTTAATGAAGCGCTTGCGCCAGGCCACTTGAGAGCCCTTGTTATGACCAAGTTTCAGCCTATCTTTCGCTGCGGGGTACTCAATGTGTATCTTGTTATACTTTTTATTAAGTATTCTATCAATGGTGACGCGAGCGTACCCCTATGAAATTGGGCAGCCATTAATGGTCCTGTCTCCCACAGGCCTAGCCTAGCCGAGCGCTACCTTGTCCTTTGTCCATTTCTAACGGATATACAACTTGACATTGACGGGTTCAGTGATGTCGTCCACCGGATGAGGCATATTCGCATATTCTTCGACTCGCCTTCTCAGTTACCTAGGAGATCCTTGTAACACCTCTGGTGTTATGAGCTCGTTTAGCACCGAGATTTAGGCCTAAGAAAAATTTTTAGAACGAGTTTCTTGGATTTTTGATTTAAAACATGCTTGAAGTGATAAGTGAATCATGTGTGACTCAGTTTTGTGGACTCAAATAAACGCCAAGTTAAATTACTCAGTGCGTAAAGATATTTAGGAATGTGTGACAATAATTCTAGCAAATAGATGGCGAATGGCTTGTTCTATTGGATTGAGCATGAAAACCAATTTTTAAACCAAATAAAATATAACTTGTAATTAGAACTTAAATAAAAATTTGAAGTGCAAGTTCGCAGTTAAAAATGCAACTATTGGTTTGGTGAATGGATGTTGTTCCATGGTATTTTTGATAGCTCAAAAATCAAATTGAAATTTAAACTCTGATTAAAATTCTTAAACGCTTGTGTCATGTTTTTATTTAGTGATTTGTACCACCGTGAGTACTCAAGAACGGTGTAGGTCGGGGTGGGAACGGGTGTCATGGCGCCCTCACAAAAATTAACCGAACTTTGCTAGAACGCGTTGGGGACGTGTCGTTGGCACCCTGTTCGTGAACCGGCAACTGTAGCGAACGATCTCGGCCGCTCACCCCAACTACCTTGTCCCGCTCGTTCTCGGCCGTTCATGCCACCTTCCTGAGCTACTGTTGCTGCATACTACATTCACCCTGCTTTTTCTCGTTCTCGGTCTTTTAGTTTTCTTGTCTGCCTCTGTTGTCTACCTCCGCTGTTCGCCTCTGTCTTGTCTCTACCCGCTTCTGTCGAGCCAAGCACCCAACATGGCTGCACCGCCGTCACTCGGCCATCGCGTATGTGCATGAGCCCCATAGACCTTTTTCGCTCTCTGCCTCCTTCCTAGATCAAAGCCACCATGGCCATAATGCCCGGAGGCCGAGACGGTGCTAGCCACGGCACCACCTCAGCGTCGCAGTGGCACCACGACCGCAACCCAGTCTGGCGTCGACGCCTCATCGAGCCGCCTCACCACCATGGGACTCTGCCACCCGAGCCTCCGTTGCCAACGCCTCGCCTCCACCGAGCACCAAACCCCGTGCGTCTACGTCGTGTTGTGCCACTGTCGGGCCACCGGGGATGGGTGGGCGTACCGTCTGGCTGTCGCCTAGCCCAGAGCTGCACGCCATGCGGCCACTCCCATTGCTCGGCCACCATGCGCGAGCGTGCCCAAACCCACAGCACCCCGTCGTCGACGGTGCCATGGTCGCCTGCTGCGACGAGCAGCGTCGAGCCACGTCGTAGCCGTGCACTACCGTTGCGCGCATGGCGGGTGCTCCACCGGCCGCGTCTAGCCGAGCCGTTGACACCCACGTGTGCGGCTGGAGCCACACGATGCCCCCACATGCCACCCCACTATCTTCATCGGCTGGGAGCCATCTATTGTGCTGCTGCCACCTGCAGCCGCCAGTTGCCATGGCCGGGCCACCATGGGCTACTGCGGGTCGGGCTAGGGCCTGGCGTGGGTGCATCCGAATGCCGCCTTGACATGCGGCTGTGCAGCTCACCCCCCACTGGCTAGTAGCTTGATGGCCGGAACCGGGAGCCAGTTTCGTTCCCCTCCTCTACTCCGTGCTCTGCCTTTGGGGCAGGAGAAAAGGTGAGAAAGGTGAATAGAAACTAATACATTGTTTTAGGTGTAAAATAGGTGACTCATATGAATAGTGCATCATATACTATGGGTTAGTTTCGGAAAAACTCAGGGGCCTCTTTGCAATTGTACCGCCACCTTGCCTGGCCGCGTGGGCCTGCTTGTTGGGACGCTCGCGCCCCGTCCCATGTTGGGCCACGCTCGCCACACATGGGCTGCTCGCACCCGCGTGCTGGGCCGGCCTGTTGCCATTGCGCCTGGGCTGCCTTGCCCTCTGGGCTAGGCCGGCTAGGCCTAATGCGGCCCGTGGTTTATTTTTTTCTGCTAATTTTATTATTTTGTTTAAAATGGCTAAAGTTTGTAAATCCGTAATAAATCAAATAAAAATCATAAAATGGTAAATCCAGTTTTGTTGAACTATACATAGATTGTACTACACTGTGAACACATAAAATCATGTGCTTTATTGCAAAATAATTGTCTTAAAAAATACTCTAGGGTTTGTTGTAATTAATTAAAATAGTTCTTATGCTCCAAAAGCTATGAAATTTTTACAGTATCGTAACTTTGCTTTGTTTGTACTCTAGTAAAAAATTTATGTTCATTAGGTACTGGATGTCTAGAGTAGTAATTTAGCTTGTAAATACTAGTTTAATGGTTGAAATAAAATTAAAAGAAAATAGAAATACAAAATATATGTCCTTAGAATATTATTACTACAATAGTACTTTAGGACACTTATTAAAACCTTGGAATTGTATAACTAAAACGTTTGTTTGGAAAATGACACTTTTCTCGATGATGTTGATACATAGATTAGTACGTTAGTCGTTAGAACTAGCTCATTAACTTGAAAGCGTAAATCGTATTTTACGAGTCACGGTTGCAGTTAATTAATTACGTCTTTGCATTGCATCGCATTGCATATCATAATAGGGACGTCGATGGATCGTGGAGTCATCGGGGGTTGCTAGAGAAATGGTACTTTTGGAGATCGTGTCGCCATGATGGAAAGCTAACTTCTAATTAAATCTTACCCAGACAAGCCCTGGTGCATAACCCCTACTTTTCTGTACTTTAAATTATATTTGTGCATTAAGTTTTAAGGAGTTGAATGAAACCCACTTGCATATATATATCCTATGAGTCTACCTAGTATGACAGGATCGTGTAGATTGCTATGCTATAGGACTCTGGTAGAAGTCGAGTGATTGCCTATCACTCGCGAGAGATAGAAAATATATTACTGTGTTATTATCACTTGGAATATATAAATGGTGAAAGAAAAAATAGAGACCAGGCAGGGATATGGTTTGGGTATTGATGGGTGTATGAGGTTGTGTCCTGTGACCAACGGGACATAGCTTGGTTACATGGTTTTTTCTGTTTGTATCAGTTAAGGACCGGCCATTGCATTGGACGCTAGGCAAGTCATAGACTTATTATCCCAAGCACATACTTAAGTATTGGCACGGGGAAGACTTGTTACTATCTTGTTATGGGTTCCGGCTCTTTTCGGATGGACTTTCATGGTGGTTTTTGGGTGGAGGTCCTTGCACCGCTCTGAGTCCGGGACTCAGGAGCGGGGGCTTGGAGTCTAAGTTTGGACGGGGACCAGGACCCCGTGATAGGAGGGTAGTGGGTTGGTCCTATTTATGCCTGGGGTACAAGTGGAGCATGTATTTTGGGGTACCTAGCTAGGCTCATTGATTGGTGAATCATCGCCGTGTTGGTACGACTTGTCTAAACTCTAGCATCGTAGTAAGAACTGGAAGATGAAAGATGGTAAAATAATTCTGATTGCTTACCACCTGCTTGAAAGTAGCACAGGTGCTTACATAGAATGGTTGGTTAATGAACTAATGTTGACTGCTAGTAAAATTAAATATAAGGATGCACGTATAGTAATGCTCCTGCAGATGCAATAAACCATCAAGCCAGATAGCCTTGTATATCCTTGGAGTCTTTTCTTTCCTCCTGTCGGATAAGTCTTGTCAAGTACAATTGAGTATTCAGGGTTTATTTTCCTCTGTTGCATATGACAGGTGGATGCTAGAGCTAACCTTTGTGTGTGGATTCCTCCTGGTGTGCTCAGAGAGGATTTTCTTTACGCTGCGATCATAATTTTTATTTATAACTCTCCCTAAATGTTTTTATAAATGGAAGTTTTATAATCTGTTGTCATAGTTTACATATCAATGCTTCATCATGTCATGAATAGATATTTATTTCCGCTGTAATTCTAATCACATGTTTATATTCCGCTGTTAACTTAAATTGTTCATAACTCTGATAACATGATCATATTCTGCTATTATCAATAGTAAATATTATACTCTGGTGTTGCATAAAAAGTGATGTAACAAATGGTTAAGAATGATGTAAGTTTTATTCTCTCATTTGTGATCCTGATGGAAAAATATGGATTTTTGGGTTCTTCCTTGGGGTGTGCTCAATGGAACTACATAATTTGGTGTCCTCCCTTAAGTACTTAGTGTCTAATGGAAGACAAATACTCTTAGGAGGCATTAGATTAGGCGGTTCTATCATAATCCTCTAGACGAGTTCGCTCATGGGTGGATTTGTGGAGCTAAAGCTCTCATCCTCGACGTGGCGTACATTCCTCCCCATACAGTATATTACCGATCTTAACTCCCAATGGGCGGTCTCAACCTGAACGCCTTGCTTCGCAAGGTGATCCATCTTTTCAAGTTCTGTTTCAAATTCTGGCATCTTTTTGACGTAGCCACGAGAGCCGAGATGATGAGGATTCATCGCTTTCTGCGAGTTCTCCTTATTCTTCCTGTTTAGTTCTAAGTACTCCTTGGATAACCTATAATCCTTGAAATCTTGCCAGAAGTCCTTTTGCTTGCTAAACTGTCCATCATCAAAATCTGGCTCTTTATTTTTGAGGACAAAATATTTGCACAATGTCCCCTTGAAATTCTTGAAGCATGTCTCCATGATTTCTTTTGCTTTTTTCTTGACTACCTCCTTGTCAAACTCCATCGGGAAAGTGAAATACTCTGGGATCTTGATATCCCATATGTAATCCTTCTCGCTTTTGGGAACCCTCCACAATTATCTTTCCCAATCCACTTCCTGTATCTAATCAAGATGAAGTCCCTTACAAGTAACTCGAGGATAGTCTTGTATTTGGTCGAAGCTATAGGCAGTGAGAGTGGATCCCCGAATTCATCGAACTCAGTGATGTGCTAGTGTGCATTCCTACCAATAGGATGCTTTGACATGCCTCGCTTGGATCTAGCCTTCCAGCTACCCAAACCCTCTGGCTCCTCAGCCAATGGAGGCTCCTACTAGAGACTCCAAGTAAGCTATGACCCTCTCAATAGATTAGTCACATGGTCACATGTGGCTACATAGTCACATGGTACTAAAGTTATCTGGCCATCTTGGTCATTTTGACCCCGCTCGAGCAGGCCGGATGGGGTCCATGGCTGCTCGTTCTTAAATTCCTGATTGACACCGTCACCGTTTGTCGGATCATGCGGCTCTACTGTCCTAGTGATATTAGCTACTTCTTGTTGCTGATCTATTCTTTGGCGATGGGGTAACAGGCGACGACGAGTCATGGTTGTGACACGATCGTGGTTAGTTTTGGCTACGGACAACTACTAATAGCATATGCAAAAATAAAGAGAATAGAAACTTAGCATCAAACACAAACACTAAAATGATGCATCAATTCCAAAAATGAGATGGAACCTAGTTGGGGAAGCTACATAGAAAACTAACTCATTGCAAGTGGTCACCCAAGTCACAAATAAAGGTACACAACTAGTTCCTATCCAATCTTCTGTTGACACCAACTAGGATACAACATCAACAAAACCATCATGAGATAACACACGCTGCTGCAAATTAATACATGTACTACAATTTTACACCTTCTATATTATACCAAGCGGCTTTGATTTAACTGCCGCACCTGAATTCATTCCACCACAATCTACTCTCGTGTGCAATTGAAGCTCGTATGCAATTGAAGCTCATATGCAAGAAGGAAGGGGGGCAGAGCCTGGGTTGGCCTTGGCTAACCTAACGGGCATTTCATCAAACACATAGCAGGCAGTGAGCCATGCACTCACTGTGGGGGGTGGGGAAGCAGCTGTCTGTGAGCTCCTAAAGGCCTCGGCGGTGGGAGTGCAGGCATGGAGGAGGAGAGGCACGACCGGCATCGTGGATGAGGAATGAGGGCACGGACGGCGTGGTGCTCTAGCGTGGGGCGATGGATGGTGTCGCGGGTGCTAGCGTAGGACTAATGGGGACGCATCAAGGGGATGCACAGGTGTCGGCGTTGAAGCAGAGGAGCGCGGGGTCGAGAACACCACGCAGGGGGCGGTGGACGAGTGCGCGGGGGCGTTGGTGCCCATCGGTGTGGGATGGTGCTCTGGTGGCGCGGGGGAGGTGTTGGCGCGGTGTTGAAATGACATTGAAAAATTTCACCCCACACCTTATTTTTATCCCACTGGCTCATCTCTGCCAGTTGCTAGGTCTAAACCGACAGTGATGAGGCAACATCACTACCGGTCCATTCCTAGACCCGATAGTAATGGGTGTGCAGCAGTTATGGGTTAAGTAGCATATCTTTTCTCTTTCTTTCGAAATTCTCCGACGGACACAATGGTTAAGACCGCGCAATATAGCCCTCGAGACCCATGTTCGAGTCCCAAGCAGCCCAATTTTTTTGTTTTAATTTTATAAATTATTAAACGCTCTAAAAGGTCAAAAAGTTTGGCACCATGAGAGCCTATGTAAAAGTTTGCCATATGAGAGCCTGTGTAAAAGTTTGGCACCATTTCGGATCTTTTCGTGGGTAGACTCCGTTCAACCTATAATTAATCGGTGACGTCACGTGAAAATTCAATTAAACCTTAGAAAGTAGCAAACCATCTTCAGAAAATCCCAAACTTGGTGTTTCCTTCACCCGTGGCATGTGCAAGCCTAAGAAAAAGTTTGAGACCAATACGCCATCAAAATTCATATGAACCACAAAAACCTTGATAACCTATGTGTATAGTCATGGTTCGATGAAATGGCTCATGTACCTCTGTGAAGCATGTATACTCCGCCTATGTCAAAATGACTTGAAATTTTTTTGGCAAGCATGTATACCCAAATTAAGGCCCCACACAAGATCTTAGGTTTTTCTGTTTATTTTTTTATTATTATGTTTTTCTCTGTCCTGAATGAGATAAAAGAGGGTGAATTATATCTTTGTCCCACTAGATTTTTTTATTGACCTAAACAAAATTATGATCCCTAGGGCACATGAGACCCTGTGTAAAAGTTTGGCACCATTCTAGATTTTTTCATGGGTAGACTCAGTTCAACCAATAATTAATTGGTGTCGTCGCGCGGAAATTCAATTAAACCTCTGAAAGTAACAAACCGTCTTCGAAAAATCCTAAACTTGGTGTTTCCTTCACACGTGGCATGTGCAAGCCTGAGAATAATTTTGAGACCAATGCGACACCGGAATATAGATTTCTAGTTGCCCAACAAATGTGAGATTTCGTGGGTGGGTGGGATCGATGTATGTGGCCGGCAGTTTGTTTTATATAGGGGGGCATAGACATCACTGTCGGTTTTTAGTTACAACAGACAGTGAAAGTGAATATCACTACCGGATTTTAAATAGAACCGATAGTGAAGGTGCATATATGTAAAGGACCGTGGGAAAGTTTTAACAACAATGATATATTTTTTTAGATAGAGTACAGAAATACATCAAAAAATAATAAAAATGTTAGAAATAAATTACATATATGACAACAAAGACCTTAAAATAAAATTACATATACGATAACAAAGACCTATATGCGTACAGGTCAATGTTACAATCAATGTGTATCAACACATTATAATTTCACCACCTCAGTAGCATCTTCTAGTACCAACTAGGGTCAAACAGCAGCGCCGAGGTGGTCTACGAGCTATACCGGTTGGAGATGACAAGGTGGCATCGATGAATCCATGCCTCTGTTGTACATGGCTTTTTTCTTAGTACAGTCCAAAGCACACCGGATTCAGCTCAGCATCGCGCCGATGAACCAATGCCGCACCAGGATAGGAAATTGCCTAGAGCATACCAAGTCTCTCTGAACATACAGTCCAGAGCGCACCGTAGCGGATGGCTCTGTGAACCTCACGGTGTCTCCAATCTTCGACGTTGCTCTATCTTCAGTAGCATTCTTCTAGTACCTCTTGTGTGCCCTATTTTGGTGGACTACGATGCATAACGATATCTCTACGTGGAGGGCTTTCTCCTATAGAGAGGCCATGTATGTGGAAACTAGCAAGCAGAGAACGAACCAGAGAAATAAACAGCAAACAAAGAGAGTTACAAAATAAACACAGGTAATAGCCGTGGAGAGGCTCCCTAGCAGGGCACCATTTTATAGGCTAGTTGTCATGGTAGGTGAGAGTAGTGCTCCTGCTGTGGTGATCAGCGCGAGCACTGGTGACCCGTGGAGGGAATATTCTTATCACTGTTGGTTTTGATAAAAAAAACTGGCAATGATAGGGTCATTAGTGCCGGTTTTTAGAACCGACAGTGATTCCATATATCACTGTTGGTTTTTACGCAAAAACCAACAGTGATAGGCCTAGCAAAGCAACTGCCGCTCAACTTTTATTTTTTTTTAAATCAAAGCCACTGTCGCGCTCTGGATAAAAAATAAAAAAAAAATTATCCCGCCTGGGTTTCGAATCGAGGGAGCGAGAAAGAGGGATTAGTGGCTTAACTGCTGTGTTAAAGGAGGATTTATGTTAGGAAACATTTTGTTATCATTTTTATAGTATAAGTTGAGGTTCATTTAATTATGTAAAAATATAAAAAAAGTTTGCCGCACCTAGGATTCGAACCAAGGACGCGGGCTTCATAGTAGCTGGCTTTTACCGCTATGCTATGATAAGGAGTACGTTAAGGTAGGTTTTCTTTTTTGTTTTATCCTCTGAACGGGAGTTAATTAATTTGAGGTCCAGATTATAGAGCCTTAACCGCTGCGTTAGCATTAGGGATTACGTTAGTTTCGGTTATGTTTTTTCTTTTATCCGTTTAGTGCATGTAAATACATATAATTTATTATAAAATAATACAAATATTTATGTCTCGAATATTTAATTTCATGATAATTAATTAATGGTCTATAATTATCAAATAATAGTGTTTCTGAACATCATCTCAATATTTGATTACATAGTCAATTATTTAATTTTAGAGAAACACACAAAATATAAATTAGATTACATAGCTGGTGAACAATGTTCGAATAATGATAACATAGTTAATAATAATCTAACTATCTTTAGGTGCATCAACAATGAGGGCCTCATTATGATCAAGCTGTACGTAAGCAGGTTCGTCACCTTTTGAAGGATAAGTAGGGGTACGTTCGTCCCAAATGGAGGTATTTCCTGATAGCCCCTGTAGTCTTCTTCGTCCGTCACTCCATCGACACCGACAATCTTCTTTTTAGGACTACTTTTAGCCTTTTATTTGTCTTGTTATCCCTTGAATAAAAGACTTGCATAACATCTCTTGCAGGGATGAAGGGGTCGTCTCTTGCGGTCTTAATGAGATCAACGATAGTGAACCCTTCGCTGTCAGTGTTGATTTCCTCGAGCCGGACCCACTGGCAGCAAAAAAGAGTTGCCTTCAATGGACCGTAGGCTAGCTCCTATATCTCCTCTATGAAACCATAGTATATCACTTGCACGTTGTCGTTTTCGTCGTGAGCATCAAAATGAACACCACAATTTTGGTATGTGCTCTTTTCATCTTATTTTTTGTGTAAAATGTGAATCCATTGATCTCATATCCTTGGTACTTAAGATATGTACTCGAATGTCCCTTGGCTAAGGCATTCAGTTGATTACCCAACTTTATTCCAAGCAAGCAGCGTCGCAACCAGTTGACAAATTTCTCCTTATGTTTTTTATCTAGCCAAGCCTATGACCTGCTCGGATACAAAGTTTGCAGCGATTGCCTATGCTTATCAATTTATGGCATCACACCCTCGGCTTGCTGGAGAACAGCGAACTATGCTTATCTGAAAGAAATAGAGTCGTCTACTGTAACAGATTTCTCCCTGATCATTCCTTTCCCACGTAGTCTTCCCTCGTGATGAGATTTTAGAACTCTGACCCTTTTGATGTCCAAATAATATGTGCAGAACTCAATACCTCCTCCTTTGACCATCCTTCAATCATGCCCCCTTTTGGCCTGAATCTGTTCCTAACATATCTCATGAAAACTTTCATCATTCTTTTGAAAGGTAACATCTGATGCAGGTACATTGGGCCAAGGGCTCTAATTTGGTCAACAAGATGAATGAGCAGATGCAATGAGATATTAAAGTAAGTCGATGGAAAATGCATCTCAAGCCTAACGAGAGTTTTGGCTATGTCCCGCTATAGCTGCTCTAGCGTGGACACATCAATGACCTTTTTTGAGATCGTGTTGAAGGACGAGCACAACTTTATGATTGGGGCGCGGACCTTTGGGGGGAGGAAACCATGTAGGGCAACAGGGAGCACTGAGTCATAATGACATGACAGTCATGGGCCTTCATAGGGCTATAGTCAAACTTGAGTTCTCTTATGTTCACTAGCCTTTTTGGGTTCGCATAGTAGCACATCGGGACTTTGAGTTCATTGAAGAAAGAAATAAGCGTACGCTTTTCTTCCTTCTTCAATGTCCATGACGCAACCGAAAGTTCGAACTGGCTATTCTCTAGCTCCACGTGATGTAGCTCCTTCCTAATTCTCAAGTGTTGCATGTCCAGACATGTGGCTAGTGAATTCTTCGATGTCCCCCAGTGTCCATCAAGGTGTTAAGCATGTTAGCGCACACATTTTTAGTGATGTGAATATGATCAAGACAGTGGCGTACACTCAAAAATGGCCAGTAAGGTAGTTTCCATAAAACCATTTTTTTCTTCCAAACGCTCTCATCAGGCGTTGCTACTGCATTGTTCCCCTTCCCAAGGACAACCTCTAGTTTGTTGAGTTCTCGAAGTATCGCAGGTCCGTCTCGATATTTTGGAGCTAAGCATTTCTCAATAGTACCGTTGAAATTTTTTCTGTTCCTGTGGTAAGGGTGATCCTTATGTAGGAACCTACGGTGTTCCATATAAACTATCTTTGAGTTATTTGGCAGATTTACCGCATCGGTGTCGTCCAAGCAATGGACACATCTAGTATAGCCTTTTGTCTTCTGTCCGGACAACGAATCTTGACCTGTCAGGTCAATGATTGTAGCGATAAGTACTCCCTTAATCATGACATGTTTCTTTTTGTACTCGTCCCAAACATCTGGCACACCCTTTTCAAATATCTCCACTAGTTCATTGATCACTGGTTCTAGAAACACATCGATGTCATTCCTAGGTTATCTTGGCCCTTGGATCAGTAGTGGCATCTGGATATACAACCGCTTCATATAGACCCAAGGTGGAAGGTTGTATATACAGAGCATCACTGGCCAGGTGCTATGATTGCTTCTAACCTGATCGAGAGGATTCATCTCATCCGTGCTCAAAGCAAACCAAAGTTACCTTACCTCTCAACCGATGTCCTTATAGAATATAGTATTGATAGTCCTCCAGTCATTTCCATCGGCAGGGTGCCTCATTATTGCATCTTTCTTACGCTCTTTGCCATGCCAGCGCAACAGCTTGGCTGACTTTGCACATACAAACATGCTATGCACCCAGGGAGCTATAGGGAAATACCAAACGATCTTTACGGGACCTCCTCTGGTCTTGGTACCCTCATCTGATGGCCCTTCCTTGTACCGTGGAGCTTCACACTTGGGGCACTTATCCAAGTCTTTGTATTTTTCTCCACAGTATAATATGCAATTATTAGAATACGCGTGGATTTTTTTAACCTCGAGGCCGATGGGGCAGATCATTTGCTTGGCCAAGTATGTCTTTTCTGACAACTCATTTTTTAGAGCATTTTTCTTATTATACCTAACAACTGATCGAAGCCTTTATCGCTCAATCCGTTTGTCGATTTGAACTCTAACAGCATGATATCGGCTTCTAGTTTGCTCATTGGACAATTCTTATACAAAAGTGTTTTGTCATCTTGTCTTATTTTCTCTAGCTTTCCTAGCTATTTTTCACTAAGACATCCGGTCTCTACATTATTAGCAGTTGAGAAAAATACCATCGTTATCCTCGATGTCGTCAGCTAGCGTGTTCCTAAACACATTCAGCCTGTTCATTTTGGCTGAAACGATCGTGGATTATTACTGCTGGTTGGTTTGGTGTGAGAGAAAAATACTGTTCTGTCTTATAATCCACGATCGTTTATGAGCAAGCGAATAGGCTGATTATTAACTGTGGCCATAGGTTCTATGTTGACACCGGGTTCCTCGTTAGTATCGTGGATGGCTACGTCAGGCATGTCCACATCATCATCGTTTTCCTGCAGAACATTCACACCAACCTCGCGCCATGCATAGTCCATATCGTATAGTTTGGCATGAACCCCCTGTTAATCAAGTGCGAACGTATAGACTCAATTTGATAAAAGTCCCTTTAATTCTTGCAATCTTTGCATAAGCGGAAGACAGGGTTCTCATTCCTAGCATGGGCTTTGGCATTGATGATAAACTGGTTGATGCCATGCATGTACCGCTTGTCCATTCGGGACAGATATATCTACTCTCGACCCATCTCTGCACAAAAAAAATTAAGACAGTAATTATAAAGAATTAATAAGAAATCGAGCTTCATGAACAACAATTGTAGCTCGAAAGTATCATTTTTAAAAAACATTATTGCACACTAATTATTGGAAAATTGAAATTGGTAGCCTCGGCCCTGTAAATTGAAAATCGTAGTAAAAAATAATTATTGCACAATAATGAAGAACAACTATTCTACTCTATGTCATATAAAAATGAAGACACTTATTTTAAAAAAAGACTAAAATTGGAGGCATGATTATGAACAACAATATAGCTCTAAACAATGCCCATATAAATTGAAAAAACGCAGCCCCATAAAAAAATTATTGCACAATAATGAAGAATAATTATTCTACTCCATGCCACATAAAAATAGAGACATTAATTTTATAAAAAAGTCTAAAATTGGAGACATGATCATGAACAACAATGTAGCTCCAAACAATTTGTTGTTATGTGACACAGATTAATTTTTCCAACAAATTATAAAAGAATCTACTCTACTTCTAAGAACTAATTATAGCATAACATACTAACAATGATGATCTTGACCACTATGGAATAATTAGCTAGAAATTTAAATGTATTCATAGACACCAACCTTTTGGATAATGGATTCATCACAATTTGATCCTTGTACAAATATCCAATTGAAAAAGTGTTCTCTAGAATGAAGAAAGAACTAGAATGAGAATCAAGCAATGTAGCCATCAAAACGAAGCTAATTAAACAACAAAATCAAAGGAGTGGATGTTTGTTACAAACCTTAAAGAAAAAGATTAAGCCATTCTTCAAAATTCAAGCGTTAGCTTCATGGTAAAGAGCAGCCGCAACAATAGAAGGAATGGCCCAAACACGTACCTCTGTTCTTAGGACGGAAGAGAGGAGAAAGGAGAGGACGGTTGTAGCCTTTTTGTGCTGTAAGCTTATCACCGTCGGTTCTTAGCTAGAACCGACAGTGGCAAAGCTCAATCACTGTCGGCTCTTGGCTTGAACCGACAATGATATATTGCCGTCGAGCCACTGCAGGTTAAAGACACATACGGACAGTGATAATTGTCGGCACTATCGGTTCGGTCGCATTCAAAATCAATTTGTGATTTTCAGAGTCCAGAACCGACAGCGAAGGTTCTCCTAATTCCTACAACGATGAAGCCGATAGTGAAGTGCTGTGCAGTAGCGAAGCAGCTAGCGTCCGTCCCGAAAGGGCTGCGTTTGGACGCTTGCTTGCTTGCTGCTAGTACAAGCTGGTTCCATTCCACACGGTCGGAGTCGGCGTCGGACGGATGGATGGCTGAATGGCTCCAGCTTGCTCACGCGGAGTGTCCTGGTTCTTGGAATATATATATAATATGTTCCTGAAGGTGCGTGCATGGAATATTGGAGTCAGCGGATGAACGAAAGTGCCGTGCGTGATGCATGTCTGATGTCGTCCTCTAACTACTGTAATGGCAGGAGCGTGTCCGGCCGTGCTGCTGTGACACACCTTTTAGCATGCTACAGCAGACGTGAGACGACAGCAGCCCAGCACAATGATGACCGATACGAGTGGACGACGGAAACAGGCCATCAGCACAGCACCACGCACACGGGTTCCTTCAGACCGGTGGGCGATGGGCGCTCCTCCTCACGGATTTGCCTTGGATTATACTCCTACGTACAGTCAGTACGTGTACACCGTGCGTCCGTGCCAGTGATGTCAGTGCGTACGTCCGTGAGGGAACAGGGAAGCAGCGGTACAGGGCCCAGGGGGTTGTCTGAACTCTAATTTCGGCCTCCAGCGGACGGCCGTTCCAACTTTCCGCCTCAGCCTCCGCAGTTTTTTCCTCGTCAGCCGCGTCTCGTTGATCCGCCCGCGATGTCCACCGTGGGCCGTCATTACCCAGCTAGAGGGAGACACGACCAAATCTTCATCTGGATCAAAAAGGCCCTAAACTAAACTCGGCCCTCCTCTGGCTGGGCTCCGTTGCAGGCACTTGCAAAGAATACGCCCTTGGGCTGAGATGGGCTGCTTGCATTGCTCCGTCTAGTTAGACGGCTGGCCCAATCAAACAGTTTTCAACCTTTTTGTCGTTGCCGCGTCATCGGGACAGACTACGGATGGCCTTATCCCCGTCGTGGTTGACGTGCGACGCGCTGGTTGGAGGACGCAAATCCCCTCTCATCTGGCCACACGCCTCCCGCCACCACCACACCCGCCGAGCAAGCAAGCACGCAGTCGCCGGTCACCGTCAAAATCAGGCGGACGACTACTAGCACTAGACGAGGCGGAGGGAGGGGAACGGTTAAAACTGAGAAAACTAGCGGCGGCCGGAGAGGAAGGAAGAGACCTGCGTTGCGCCGCTGGTCTCCATCCATCCATTTGTTTCGTCTTTCGTCTGCTAGCTTCTTCACCTGTCGTTCCAGTAGGAGTATTGCTTATTTACCCCTCCTCCTCCTCCTCCTCCTCCTCCACAACGTCCGTCCGTGTCCAGATCATCAGAGCCAGAGGGCCAAACGGAATAATCTATTCCCGGAGATAAACAAAACAAAGCATCTTCTCTGTGACTCTGTCTGCGTGCGGTGTGCCGGCCATTTCCAGCTGTTCGTTCTCCCGGCTCCTCCTCTTCTAGTTCTAGTTCGTCGCCCCTGCGCAGCAGAGAGATTCATGGAGCTGGGGAGCGCCGTTTCGGCGCACAGATGTAGCAGCTACACCGCCACCTACACCCACTGTTCCATAGGCTTCTCCCCACGGGTCCGCACCACCAGCTGGATCCGCGCGGCGGCTGAGGGCGACGATGGCGGGGCAGACCGGCGACGGAGAGGCGCCAGCTTCGCCGCCGATGGGCCCAGGGTCGTCGAGGTCACCGCTGCCCCCGTGGCTACTAGCGGCGGAGGCGCCGGCGGAGCAGCCGGGAGCGCGGGGTTCGGAGCGCGGGACGCCGAGCTTGCCATGTGGGACAAGCTCGGGGCGGTCGTCAGGCTCAGCTATGGCATTGGTCAGTACTTGCTTCCACCCCTACTTCATCTACTAGTTCAATTTATCTACAGTAGTTGATTTATTGCATCATGACTTTCATGAGCACCATGAGCATGCATGCATTCAATTAACCCTCCTGGTCAATCTGCCGATGTCTGCACAGGGATCTACGGGGCCATGGCGCTCACCGGGAGATTCATATGCCAAATGGCCGGGATAGACTGCACGGGGGGCTTCCATCCATCTCTCACAGCACTTGTCGAGGGGCTTGGTTATGCAGCTCCACCAATCATGGCTCTGCTCTTCATCCTTGATGTATGTACACCATCGACCGTCCTCTCATTCTCGGCTCTACTCAGATCACCTGGCCCCATTTCAATTCCTTTTAATTTGCCTTTAATTTTATTATCTCTGCTTAACTAGTACTAGTAGATAACTTGTGCATGTGGTTTAATTTCTGCTTTCAGGATGAAGTTGTCAAGTATTCGCCTCACGCGCGTGCCATCCGTGATGTGGAGGATGAGGAGCTTCGCAGCTTCTTCTATGGCATGTCACCATGGCAGGTACTAAAAGCACCCTTGATATTAGTTTGCAGTGTGGCTCTTGATGATCTGTCAATGTTGGTTGTGCATATTTTCCACTCAATTTTCCAAGCCAAAATAGATTCTAGTGAAACATGGAACGTGTAATCTAATCACACTCTAGTTAGTAACACTATCCTAGATGTGATAGTTGTTATGTGGAGAATGGCTTGAAACTCCTAGCTAAAATCAATATAAAATGGGGAGTACATGATCTTTTCTTATATTTGTAGTTCATTCTCATCGTGGCTGCTAGCTCAGTTGGTGAGGAGCTGTTCTACCGTGCAGCTATTCAGGTATGCGCTGCCTGTCCATTCTCATTATGGTTATTAAGTTCACTTTGTTATTACAGCTATGTGGAGGAAACTGTGTTTTTCACTTCATTTAATCTGCTCATATTGTTGATGGTAAAAGCACTGAAATTGTAGGGAGCATTGGCTGATATTTTCCTAAGAAGCACGGAGCTTATGAAAGATGCTCGAGGGATTGCATCACTGGTACATATATGCTTTTCAGCTGAATTGAAGATGAAACTGAATTTTGTGATATACAAGATCCACCTAATGTATGTCTTTATGAAATTGTGCCAATGCAATGCAGAGTGGTATTGTTCCTCCTTTGGTTCCATTTGCTCAAACGTTCGCAGCAGTCATCACTGCAGCCCTCACAGGAACGCTCTACTATATCGCCACAGCTCCGAAAGGTGATCGATGTTCTACTGATGACAGTCCTAATTTGCATGGATATGTTAATTTCATTTGTTTTTTTCGGGTAGATAGAGTCAGCAATATTCATCCTTAATCTATTAATAAGCTATATATGTGAAGTGACATGTGTATTGTTCAACTAAATTTCAGACCCTACATATGTGGTGACACCAGCAATGCGTTCGCGCACAGGGAAGGAGAACCTCAAAAAACTATTTGCAGGTTTGTTTGGCCATATATAGAGAGAGAGATTCTTTTGTTACTGTTCTAATGTTGCAAAGTAGTTAGAGTGTGCTAGAGAGACATGTGCAGTCTAACCTTTGACATGTTCATGGATTTGCAGCTTGGTACGAGAGGAGGCAAATGAGGAAGATATACTCCCCGCTTCTAGAAGGAATCTTGGCTTTCTACCTTGGCTTCGAATGGATCCAGGTACGCATAGTAGGTCCATGCATGATATCAGATTTAAGTTCATCATCAGGAGTATAATTCATGCAATGATTGACAATATCTGTGTGTGATATATGGATACAATACAGACCGACAATATCCTGGCACCTATGATCACCCACGGCATATACTCCACCGTTGTCCTTGGTCATGGGCTCTGGAAAATCCACGATCACAGGAGAAGGCTACGGCAACGGATTCAGCAGGTCAGAAGCCAAGGGAGCAGCTCAGACACATTGTAACTGCAGCATGTGACCGATAGATCGACGTGGTCTACTGCTGGATAGCTAGCTGCTGATTGCACGTACTGGGTGATCGTCTGATCGATCGACCGATCACAGAAGACCAGAGGCGTCTGACAAGTTTTGATCTAGTTAATTAACCAACAAGATAGATAAAAGATTGGGGGGAAATATGATGCATGTAGTCATGTAATGTAATGTAGATACAATCTGTACATATATGGATATATATGCAGGATGTACGCAATATAGGAAGTATAGTATACGATAGCAACTTCCAAGTATGTAATAATCCTAGTATATCACGTGTGTGCAAGGAACATAGCAGCCCGGCCACTCTTTTTTCCCGTCCCTCGCACTTGCAATGTTGCATGATTGTATTGTGGTAATGCTAAGGAGTGGGCATCCGTCCCTTCGGACGCCGCGCCCACTTCCGCCTCGCTGCTGCCGCGTTTCCCACTCCGCCTCACTGCTGCCCACTCCACAAGACTCATCACGTGAAGCCGCGATGCCCGCACCGACCGCCGAGCCGGCGCTCCCGGCGGCCTTCTTCTGTGTCCCGTCCTCGCTCCTCTCCAATCCGCTCCCCGACGCCGCACTCTCTGCCTCCCCCACGTTCTCCTCCCCCATGCCTCCTTCCTCCCACGCTCGCGCGGCGGGCCTCGAGCACTCTCCATCGCTATCTCCGTCCAGGGCCCCACTTTCTCAGTGGTGTCGCAGCTCCATCCTCCTTCTCCACCGCGACCTAGCGCCAGATCCGGCCTGCTAGGGTTTGCTGAAAGCGCATGTTGCAAGCATATGTTTTCAAGTGTTTCAGATGTATGTTGTAAGTGTTTTATATAGATGTTACATATGTTGCAATGGCTATACACACATGTTGCAAGTGTCCATTCCAAACGTTGCATCTGTTTGTTTAGACGTATGTTGCAAGTGTGTTTACTTAGATATTGCAGATATTTTACACTTATGTTGCAAATGTTTTATCTGGATGTTGCATATGTTCTGCAATGACTTTTCAAGTGTTTTTCAGGTTTTTTGCAAGTGTTTCAGATGCATGTTTTAAGTGTTTTATCTATCTCCAGACGTATGTTGCAAATATTTCATTTGGATGTTGCACATGTTGCAATGGCGCTGGTGGTTGGCGGACAGCGGCCCGTACCTTGTGCCTTCCTCGCGCTACGCGCCTCGCCCTCTCCTCTTCTCTCCCTCCCCTCCCCTCCCTTCCCTTCCCTCCACCTCGCCACAGTAGTTCGAGCTCACGTGGGTAAACAGAGGGGTGCAGATAGCCCACCGTGTGGGCGGGGTGAGTCGTTCGAGCGGGCGGGCGCACGACATAGAGCAGGAGCGGAAAATGGAGAGCATCCATGGGCGTCCAGATGCTAGCACTGCCGTTGATATTGTTAACTAAAAATTAGTTCACTTTTAGTTGACCTGTTTGCATTGATACCTAGGTCTAAAATTTAGGTGACTAAATTTTAGCCCATGATATCCAAATAGGTCCTGACTAGCACTCCCTAAAGTAGATTGGGCCAGAAAATATGATGTTTTAACTATTGGACAATAGATTGGGCCAATATCATTTTGAGATTATGTCTCCATGCCTCCATGCATTCCTTTTAATGAGTGTCTTATTCTTTAATTAGCATGATGTACCTAAAGGTACATTTGCCCCCTACGTGGGTTTTGGTGTATTGATGACATCCAAATTAGGACTAATGAGATCTTAATGAGATATATTGCAACTTTAGTCCCTTGAAAGCTTTAAAAGAGTTGATCTAAGATGAAATGGCATCCCTCAATTGTTCAAGTGCAAGAAGTGGATGAACCCAAAGCGCTCTCCAAAGCTTTTTTAATTTGTTTTGGGTTTAGGTATGCCATACTATAAAGAGAGATGCAAGTTTAGGTGGTCTGAGGAAGATAAAGTGCTCAAGCATAAAAATAAAATCAAAAGAGAGACACAAAATCACCTCAAGAACACTTGGATATAGTTTGTGAACTTTTGGTAGTTGGAAGTTCCAGCGTGAGCTAGGAGTTCTGGCTATCGGAAGTCCCGACGTTTGGTGCTGGAAGTCCTGGCGCTTGCTGACTTAGCCGTAGCCCCCTGCGCATCTTCGTCCATCGGAAGTCCCGATGGGAGTCGGGAGTTCCGGGTGCAGAAGGTTCCGACTCCCTCCGAAAGTCCCGACACTTCACGACTTAGCCGCCTATGCATCTTCGCCCGTCGGAAGTCCTGACGGGAGTCAAGAGTACTGGGTGCTGGAAGTCCCGGCTCCCGCTAGAAGTCCCGACGCTTTGGGACTTAGTCGCCTGGCTCACCATGTCTATCGGAAGTCTCGACGGAAGCCGAAAGTCTCAGCGACCATCGGGAGTTCCAACGATATGTGAGCAAGCCCAGTGGACTATCTGTGTGAACATTGTTTTTGCGTTGAGCCAGAAGTTCCGACGATCTGTGTCAGAACTTCCGACTCAGATCTAAACAGTTGGATTTGCCTTTGAGTATAAATAGCTCTCTCCTCTCTTCTAACCGGGACCAACTCATTCATTACTCACCAACCTTTGTCCAAAATAGCTCCTAAGCATTCAAGGCACCCCTCTCCTTTCCCCTTTGCTCCAATCTTCAATTCTCCTACGGTGTTGAGTGAAAGGAGAGTGGATTGAGTGAGAAAATTACTTTGGCAAGCTTGAGCACATGATTTCTTTATCAAGCCGATTGGATTTGTGTCTATTACTCTTGAGTTCTTGGAACCCTAGCCGACTAGGTGTCACCCAAGAGCTTCCATCTTGTGGAAGAGCCTTGAGAAGTTTGTATTACCCTTGATTTCTTAGTGGAAAGCTCAAGTAACCTTTGTGGTTGCTTTGAGAGAGGCAAGGAGGTGAAAGAGACTCTGACCTTTGTGGTCACCTCAACAACGAGGACGTAGGAGCTCCTTTGTGGGGTTGCCAAACCTCAGGATAAATTCTTGTGCCCCGCGTGCTTGTTGTTGTTGTGATTTGTGCTATCATATTTGTTCTTGTTGGTTTGTCTTCCTCCCCAACTCTCCTCTTAGGGTTTGGACTTGATCTATGAAGTGGTGACCTTCCGACATCAAAGGAGCAACCCCAACACTTCACCTTACCACTAGGAAGTGGGGTTGTAAGATATCTTTTACTCAAAGTTTGTTTTAGCACTTTGAAAGCCCTAGTTTGGTTTTGGCTAATTGATGAAACCTAAGTACTAACCTTTGTCCTGAGTGTCATATCAGAAAGTTGGTACATACAAAGTAATGGAGCATGGTGATGAAGTCCATGGAGATGGAGATGGACATGTGTTGGAGATGATCAAGCTCAACTTGGAAAAGAAGAAAGAGAAAAACAAAAACCGAGATGATCAAGGCAAAGGTATCAAATAGGTTTTTGTTTTGGCACTCAAGACACCATAGAGGGTGTGAGTGTATTTAGGATCGATAGCCGTACTATAAAGAGGAAAAATCTTTGGCTAAATGGTTTATCGTGTGCCACTGGGTGACATGATTCTTGCATATGCATTTAGGAACCTAGTGTGCTAACCTTGACCCTTGTAAAATGCTTTGAAAAATACTAACACACGTGCACACAAGTTTTACACTTTGTGGTTAGCAAGTTGGAAGCTAGGGTGAAGCGGTTGTGGACATAGAAAAAGAAAAAGAGGAGAAGGTCCACGACCAGACGCTGGCCTCGGGGTAACCGGACTCACCCCGGGCGCGTCCGATCATTTATAAGCAGCGCGGTGCAGCTGGCCGAGAGGGCCGAGGAGCGACCAGACGCTGCCACCTACGCATCCGGTCACTTATTGATGTTGGCAGTTGGCGCGACCGGACACGTAGGGCACGAGTGAGGTCATCCTGACATTGGCTTTGTGGGGCGCGTGCAGAAAAATAGTATGAGGACCAGACGCTGGGGCACTTTAGGTTGCTTGCGACCGAACGCATCTGGTCACAAAAATCACACTCTAAGAGCTTACTGGAACTGACCGGCCTTGGCCTCGTGCGGTGTTAGGTCATTGGAGGAGCTCGTCCGGTCATCACTTAATGCACGAGCGATCGGGAACTTGACCATTGAAGCTGGACGACTGAGGTTTGAAGGCAGTGACACATGGACAGAGATGGTGGACCGGACGCTGGTGGTCTGTGTCCGGTCACACCCATCTACATGTTTGGTCGCCCTGTGAAAAGATGGAGTGAGAGCCTAACAGCTCTATTCCTTCGGAGGCGTCTATAAATAGTGTTTGGCCGGCTTGGGGATGACTCTCTTGGCACTTTGACATACTTGACATCCTTGTGAGCCTAAGCAAACACCTCCCACTCATCTCTATCATTGATTCATCATCATTGTGAGATTAAGAGTGATTCCTAGTGTATTTGCTTGAGTGATTGTATCTAATGGCACTTGAGGATCTATAGGATCTCTGGTTGGCCTAGAGGGGGGTGAATAGGCCTATCAAAACAAGCACTCAAACTTTTATCAATTTCACCCTACGGCACTGGTGGACTATGGCACTGCTGGGCCAGAACAGTGGCACTGCCGCACCTACAGATAACTTCGAGTTATAGTTCAAAATTAGTGAACAGAAACTTAGATCGGAGAAATTTCTTAGCTTACTACAGGTATGATAGTCACAGATCGAGAGCTAGAAGTAGTAGGAACACCACACATAAGTAGATCGACTAGAAACCCTAGAAATCACCTCAACAACAATATGACATGCAAGTAACATAAATCAAGCACAAGAGACACAATGATTTATCTCGTGGTTTGGCTCACCACCAAGGCTTGCCTACGTCCATGTTGTTGAGGTTAGCCACTAAGGCTTAGGGCTTTTCAACCCTTTCTTGTTCTCAAGTCAAGAGACTTAACTCTTGAGATGATGGCTGAGTTTACTAGCTTCAAGAGAAGGTTACAAACCTCCCGGGGCTGCCACACAAATTGGCAAGCTCCACGGGTGACTCTCTAGCTGGCTAGGAGCCAAGGTCACAGAGTAACAAACACAACTACCAGCCAAAATGTGAACCAAGTGCTCTTTTGAGTTAAGGAATCAATGGAGCTACTCTCTAATCGAGTTTTGGACCCTTTTCTCTCAAGGATTGATGGGGAAATCAATGGATTTGCTTAAGGGCTCAAGGTCACTAATGGAGAGAGAGAGAGAGAGAGAGAGAGAGCTCCTTTTCTATTTTAGACGAGCTAGAATGAGTAGAAGGAAGAAGATAGCTGTTGGGGAGGAAGAGGATGGGTATAAATACCCCCTCAGTCCCAACGGTCACTTAAGTCGCGACAATGCCACGGCTTAAGTGCGGTAGTGCTGCACTAGTCAAGACAGCAAGGGTAAGAGTAAAGTTTAGGTTGTCTTGGCTGTGAATCTGAGGATGCATGTGTATGTTTGAGCACTTGGTAGCACATGTTAGCTTAAGCATTGTGTCCACCTTTTATAGTATGGCTTTTCCTATACTTAAATTCAAAATATAAAAGAATTTAAACCTTCTTTGAGTTTGAAGCCATCAACATTTGTAATTAGGGGCTCCTCTGTTTCGTTTAGCATTCTCGAATATAAATTCCCTGCTTGTCATCTTGATAAATCTTATTGATTTTCTAATTGTGTGGTCATTATCACCAAAACCCACAATTAGGGCTTGATTGCACTTTTAATCTCCCCCTTTTTAGTGATTGATGACAACCCAATTAGTGCTTACAAAAGATATGAAATAAATACTGAGATTTTTCGAGCCATGGGTGTAGAGCCTCCCCCTAAATATGTGAATAGAAAATTGAATTCTCAAATTAGCATAAGAAGCCAAGATTCATATTTTAGTGAAAGTGATGGGGCTCCCCCTACATCCATGCTCCTATGAGATGCTGCATACTGTGTTAGGTATGTAAAACATGATACGAATGATAGTTTATGCACAACATGTTTTGTTGTTACAGCTGGGTGCGGCACTGCCGCACTTGCTATAACAGTACAGATCAGAATAGACATCACACAGCATGTGATACATATAAAGATATATATTCTAGCATAATTATATCACAAGCGACAGCATAGATTAATATATGTCCATATCCTACACATATATAAAGTACTTAAGTAGCATTATTACATAAATAGAGTTTCTAATGGACTCTCAAACTCTCACCTAACGAAGACTACTCTAAACGGATACAAACATGACTCTAGCTACAGCAACCTCCTCTCCATGGCGTCGAAAAAGTTGTTGACCCCTCTAATTTTCTCCTCTTTGGCATAAAGCACCAAAAAGAGAAGAAAAAAAGAAAGACCAACAGTCACTCTTCATCCTCTTAGATGGTGTCACAATCGACATCATCCCCACCAGCAGCTCCACTAGCACCTGCAATGTCCTCCTCTCCACCATCATCATCGTTGTCGGAGGAGGAGGAGGAAGAAGAAGACACCACTGCCCTCCCTTGGCAATGAGTGGTTGAAGTGTGGCGCTCATGCCTGGTCCTCCTCCTCATGGACTGCAAGGTGGACCTTAAACTCATGTGAGGATCAAGCTCTGGCTGCTCCTGCTCCTCCTCCTCCTCCTCCTCATCCTTTGAATCTATCTCAGAAAGACTAGGGAGGTCATCCAACCTTGGCGGTGACTGAACTAAAGAAAGAGGTGGCAGCCCTGCATGCTCTCTAGCCTCCCGGTTGGCTTCATGGTTCTCCAACCGGTCCTAATATGTGGTTCTCGCTGCATAGGTGCATGTGGTGAAAATATCCTTGATCCACTTCCCAAACTTCTCCATCTTCTTTTCCTTGTGAGGCCTAGAGCAGGACGACTCAGGCATGTCCACAACTGATGGAGAGCATCTCACTGCCCTGCTAGCACCTGCTCCTCGGGTCTTCTCAATCTTGTAGACGATGTAAAGACCATCTTTCTCAAATCTATAGCCAGTGACCCTCTTAATCATAAATATGAGATAGGGGGCATAGGGTATCCCCTTTCTCCCATCCTCCATGGCGTTCCTCAGCTCACGCCATATGAAGCGAGGGACATTAAACCTGTCACCTCCAGGAGCAAATCTAGCAAGCACATTCCTCACATATCCATTGAGATCAGAAGCTGCTCCATCCTTGGGATTGATAGTGTGACTGATCAAATTGTTCAGAATGTAATAATAGCTCTTTAGACCATTGACCTTCCCATCTGCACTTCTCCTGTCAATCCACATATAGGCAATATCATGGATCTCAGCTCTAGCCTCATCATGAATGTAAGTGAAACCCCGCTCCTCTCCAAAACCAAGGATCTGGCTGAAAGTCACAAAATCAACTCTATAATGTCGTCCCTCAGTCATCCAGTGAATCTCATCAGTGTACATGCTATAGAAGAAAGTGGCATATAACTGGGCTAGAACTTCTTCATTCCAATTATATCTGAAGCTCATAATATCAGTGAGGCCAAACAACTCACAAGCCTTGATCACCTTATTGAACTCAGGCTCATTCTTTCCTTTCATCTCCTCCCAATCAACATACTACATCTTGACAACCTTAGATTTCTTAGAGTTGAAGTTCACAGATGCATAGAAGTTGGAATAAAACTTATTCCAAAACTTGTAGTCAATCCCCAAATCCTTTGGCTGCTCATAGGGATTATTTTCCCGTGCTTCTTCTACCATCTTTAGCTTTCTCGTATAATTGAGCATGGGATGAGGACGTGTGTTAATAGGATGCCTCATAACTACATCCTTAGAATACTCTCTGATGTAGCTCCTATCAAACTCCTCAAGATGAGGTGGAGTATCTGGGCAAGCACCTAGAGGAATGGTGCGGCTAGCTCTCTCTAGGTTCTCCTCATCCTAGATCATCTTATCTCTCCTCCCTTTGTCTCTGGCAACATCTCTGCCTACTGCACTGCTGCTACCCCCTGTGGTCCTACCACGACCATGACGAGGCATCTGCTTATCCTGAGGCTCGATCATCTTTCTCTTCCCCCTCCGGTCATCATCACCTCTAGAGGCCATCTATGTAAATAAATATAGGTCCAAATGAGAAACTGTACGTAAGGGGTATAGAAGAACACTTGTAAAACACTCTAGATAGATGAGATAATTCAAATCTTAGGTTAGGAAAGCACCCTAAACCAATCTAGGCAGAGGGTACGGCACTGCTACACCCTAGGAGCGGCACTGCCGCACCTAGTGCTTCACCTCTCCCACGATTCATTTCTTCTCAACTATTCAGACTATTTCTCACCCATTCTCCTAAGCCACTAGACAATCTCAGAATAAGTAGACCTAAACAAATACATGGAGTTGTCTACAATGTAGGTAAAGTAGCTACATGTTTAAGATAGAAATACATCTGGTGCACAAATCCAACCAAAATAGACTCATCGATGGAACAACATCTGTATTTACATATTCATTCTATTGAGTACGACACTGCCGCAGGGCAGGCGCGGCACAGCCACACTCCCCAGTACAGCAAATTTAGCTACTAACTAAATATCTCTATATATATAGGATATGGACACATATCTCAAGCACACTATGATCAACAACAAATAATCAATACAAACAATGATCATAATGCACTTTTTTCTTATGATAAACATTTTTAAGCACAATATTTAAACTTTTGTAATTCATTTCTTCTATCCACGCTAGTTCATCAAATAAGGTGTGCTATAGTTCAAACCATGTTATGAGAATTAAGTATATTTAGCTCACTACGCAATGCACAAAACCTTGACTCATCAAGAGGCTTAGTGAAGATATCGGCTAGTTGTTTTTCGGTGCTCACATAGCGAATTTTGATATCTCCTTTGGCTTCGTGGTCTCTCAAGAAATGATGTTGGATATCTATGTGCTTAGTTCTTGAGTGGCTTACGGGATTGTTGGCTAACTTTATGGCACTTTTGTTGTCACACTAGAGTGGGATTTTAGTGAAGTGACATCCAAAATCTTAAAGGGTTTGTCTCATCCAAAGTAGTTGAGCATAACATGCACCGACTGTAACATACTTGGCCTCGATGGTGAAAAGGGCAACATAATTTTGCTTTTTAGAACTCCAAGACACTAGGGACCGTTCAAGGAATTAACATGTCCCTAAAATGCTTTTTCGATCTACTTTGCAACCGGCGTAGTTAGAATCTGAATACCCAAGTAGATCAAACCTAGAGCCCTTAGGATCCCACAAGCCAAGGTTATGAGTGTGTATTAAATATCTCAAGATTCTCTTAACGGCCACTAAGTGACACTCTTTCGGGTTAGCTTAAAATCTAGTAGACATGCACACACTAAGCATAATATCGGGCCTAGATGCGCATAAATAAAATAGAGAGCCGATCATGGAGCGATATACCTTAGTATCCATGGCTTTCCCTTCATCATTGAGATCTAGATGTCCATTGGTTGGCATGGGAGTTTTGATAGGCTTGGCATTCACCATGTCAAACTTCTTGAGCATATCATGGGTGTACTTCATTTGGCTAATAAAAGTTCCATCCTTCACTTGCTTGATTTCAAATCCAAGGAAGAACTTCAATTCACCTATCATGGACATCTTAAATCTCTTGGTCATGATCCTACTAAATTCCTCACAAAAAGAATGATTAGTACTACCAAATATTATGTCATCGACATATATTTGGCACACAAATATATCTTTGCCAATTTTGTGAGTGAAAATGGTAGGATCAGTTTTGCCTATTTCAAAGCCTTGTTTAAACAAGAATTTCTTAAGCCATTCATACCATGCTCTTGGACTCTTGGTGCTGCTTAAACCCAAAGAACGTCTTTTAGAGTTGTGGCAGAACCGCCTAATCTAATGCCTCTCAAGAGTGCTCGTCTTCCATTAAACACTAAGCACTTGAAAGAGGACACTAAATTACTCGATCCCGTCGGGCACACCCCAGGGGAAAACCCAAAAATCCACATTTTTGCCATCAGGATCACAAACGAGAGAATAAAGCTTACATCCTTCTAAACCATTTCTTACATCACTTTTAGTACAACATTAGAGTATAATATTTATTAATATAACAGCGGAATGAAATCATATTACTAGAGTTATAACAATGTAATTGAACACCGGAATATAAACATGTGATCAGAATTACAGCGGAAATGAATATCTACTCATGATATGATGAAGTATTAATAAATAAACTACGATAACAGATTATGAAACTTTCATTTATAAAAGCATTTGGTGAGAGTTATAAATAACAACTATAATCGCAGCGTAACGGAAATCCTCGCTAAGCCCACCAGGAGGAATCCACACACAAGGGTCAGCTCTAGCCTCCACCTGTCACCTACAATAGGGGGAATAAAACCCTAAGTACTCAATTGTACTCAGCAAGACTTACCCAACAGAAGAAAAGAAAAGACTCCAAGGATATGTAAGGCTATCTGGCTTATGGGTTTACTGCATTTGCAGGAAGCATTACTAAGAGTACGTCCTTATATTCGATTTTTATTTATAGCCACATTGGTTCATTAACTAACCATTCTATGTAAGCACCTGTACTACTTTCAAGCAGGTGGTAAGCAATCAGATTTCCTTTTTCCATCTTTCATCTTTTAGTTCTTACTATGATGCTAGGCACGAAACAAGCCGTACCGGATTGCCCGGCGATTCGTGAATCAATGCCCCCAGCTGGGTACCCCAAAAACACACGTCCCGCTTGTACCCAAGGTACAAGCAGGACCAACCCATCACTCTCCTATCCCGAGTGTCTAGGTCCCCATCCAAACTGGGACTCCAAGCCCCTGCCCCTGAGTTCCGGACTCAGTGCGGTGCAAGGATCTCCTCCATCAAAATAAAACCCTAACAGTCGGTCTAGAAAGAGCCGGATCCACGACAAGAGAGTAACAAGTCTTCCAAGTACCCGTACCCAAGTATGTGCTCGAGATAATAAGTCTGTGACTTGCCTCGATGGCTTATGCAACGACCGGTCCTTAATCGACACAGATAGGGAAAATAGTGTAACCAAGCCATGCCCCGTGTCCATAGCGACACAACCTCTTACACCCACCAATACCCAAACCATATCCCTGCCCGGTCACCATTTTTCCTTTTCACCATTTATATTTTCCAAGTGATAATAATACAGTAATATATTTCCTATATCTCGCGAGTGATAGGCAATCACTCGACTTCTACCAGAGTCCTGTAGCATAACAATCTACATGATCCTGTCATACTAGTAAGACTCATAGGTTAAAGATATATATATGCAAGTAGGTTTCAATCAACTCCTTAAAACTTAATGCACAAATATAATTTAAACTGCAGAAAAGTAGGGGTTATGCACCGGGGCTTGCCTGGGTAAGATATATTAAAAAGTTAGTATCTGCATCTTCAGATCATCCACCATCAACTGAACGGAAAGCCCATTGCATCATCTCCTGGAGAGAATACCATTACTCCATCTTCGAATTCCCAATCATCCTTCAATTGATCCGTTGATCCATCATCGTACCTATATGATATGCATTGATGCAAATGCATAGATGTAAATAACCAATGACAGCTGAAATGTTTAGAAATCCGATCACGCCTCACAAGCTAATGAGCTCATTCTAACGACGTTCGTACTTAGGCTACCTATCCATGTTGGCGAATAAGGCATAATTTCCCAATGAATGTTTTAGTTATACAAACCCAAGTTGTTTCTTTATTTCATTCTATCGATTTAATCTTTATTCGGACAGGGCATCATTATCTACCTAGCAAACTGATTATTCTGGAGCTACAAAAATTACCACGAGTACCTCATATTGCTAAGAACCTACTGTAAAAATTTTGGATTCAACACTATCACCGATTTATCGCAACAATTCCTATGAGTTTATATTTTTACAATATTAAGTACCCTAATTTAATTATATAGCTTCCAAAAATATTATCAAACTTTGTGAACAAAATATACTAACAGGTAGATCATGATTTTAGGAGACTAACAAAATTGATTTTACCATTTTTGGATTCATATATCATTTATATTGAATTTTACAATTTAAACTACAGACCAATTTTTAGAAAAACATTTCAGAACTGGAAAGGGACGGCGACACAAAATTGGCCCAGCAGTGGGCGCGTGGCCGGCCCAGCGGACACGCGGCCCCGGTAAAGCGGCGCGGTCCACCGACTAGGCGCGGGCCAGCCAGGGAGCAGGCCGGCCCAGGCGAGGCGCGGCGCGTGGCGCAAGCGGCCCAGGCGGGGCAGAGGACTCGGCAAGGCTAGCCGAGGGAGGGACCGACGACGATAGCGCATGACCTTGACAGAGACGTGGCGGCCGGCGAGGCAACCTCGGCAACGAGCGGCATGGCGGCTGCGGGGGCGTACCCACGACGGGCGTTGCTGGACCAGTGCGGGCAGCGGAAGAGGCAGCGGGGCGCTTCGGAGCGTGGCACAGAGGTGGAGATGCGAGCGCGCGGCGCTGCGACTGTGGGGCAGCGCAACGGGGAAGGCAAGCAGGACAAGGGCGCGGGCGTGCACTAGCGTGGCAGTGGCCGGGCGACGACGGTGTAGTCCTAGCGTGTGCTCGTGCGAGGCAGCAGCAAGGAGCAGTGAGCACCGGCACAAGAGGCAAGCAGATAAGGAAGACGAGCGAGATAGCAAGCTGGCTGTGATCCAGCACGAGACCACGGGTTCACATGTGCACGCGAGGAGACGACGGCACAGGTGGAGGCAAGGTACTGCTGGCATGGGCAGTAGGGACGCGGCCACATCGGGGTGTAAGACACGCGCAAGCAACGCGAGGAGCTGCAGGGGAAAAACAAGAACTGTGACTCGGTGCTCTTGCGTGCGGGTGAGAGGCCACCACTTAATAGACACGACATGGGGGACAGGGAAAGGACGGCACCACACGACCGGCAGTGGCGTGCCTGAGTGAACACGCTCGAGCACATGGTCCGGTCGGTGAAGGACTGGGCGATACTGCAATGATGCTCGGCTTCACGGCAAGAACAACGAACTTGATTTGAGAGAAATAAATGAGCACGGAGCTAGATGGCTTAGCGCAGCGTGGTCGGCAGGACATGAAAGTTGGCACGGACAAGACCACAACCACAAAGACAAGGTAGGCAAGGACAAGACCCAAGTAGCAGAGGCAAGATGAGACAACTCCGCTTGGCTGAACGCTGAGGCAGATAGAGGCACTAATTGCTGCGGAATGATGCGACGGAGTAGACAGATACAAGCAAGGCAAGCCACCAAAAATAGAAACAGAGGAAAATAAGAGTGTTTGGTCAACTTTCGCCACTGCAGGAGGAGCGCACAGATAAGGAAGATATAGACAAATAGAGGCATTGAAAAGCAGGCGCGTGAGATAGAGCGGGGAAAAGAAAAGGAACTTGCTGCTGCCAGAATGCTCGGTGCGACTGCCGCTCACATAAAAATCTCGGACGCGATAGCTCATACTCGTACCAAGCCATGGAACAAAATATTAAAGCATTATGTGTTTATTTTACGCAAAACAAATCGCCACAAACCGCGCTTTAAAATATACCTTCCAATTTTTACCGTTGACGCGAAAAGCTGGTTTTTAAATTTTTGAAATCCAGAAAAAAAATTGTTTTGGTAATTTTTCTTAGGCCTGAATCGCGGTGCTAAACAAGCTCGTAACACTAGGGGTGTTACAGGAGTTTGTAGACATGGTTGGAAAACTTGTGATCTTCAAAGCCCAGTGGTTGCTCAACATAGACAAGTTCTTGAATAGGGCAGTTGAGAAATGCACTCTTCATATCCATTTGATATAGCTTAAAGTCATGATGAGTGGCATAGGCTAGAAGCATTCAAATTGCTTCAAGTCTTGCCACCGGTGCATATGTTTCTTCAAAGTCCAAGCCCTCTACTTGAGTGCAACCTTGAGCAACCAACCTTGCCTTGTTCCTTATCACCAATCCATTCTCATCTTGCTTGTTGCGGAAGACCCACTTGGTGCCAATGACATTGGTATTGGGTCATTCCACCAAAATCCACACTTGGTTTCTTTCGAAGGTATTGAGCTCTTCTTGCATGGTAATCACCCAATCCAGGTCTTCAAGTGCTTGTTTTACCTTAAGAGGCTCTAAAGAGGAAACAAACGAGTAATATTGACAAAAGTTTGCTAAATGTGAATGAGTTGTTACCCCCTTTCGAAGACTCCCAAGGATGTTATCAATAGGATGATCCCGTTGTATTGTTTGCCTTAGCCTTGGATGCTCAATGGCCTCTTGTTCATTTTCTGGATCTTCATCATCATCTTGCTCAAATATGGGTTGTAGGTTTTGTCCATAAGCTAGAGTCGAATCAGCTGCTGCTGACTATGTAGGTGCGGCACTATTGCCTTCAAGTGTGGCACTACCACGTGCAGGAGTTGTAGCAGGTGTTTGCTATAGTGTAGCATCAGGTACGTCAGTAGAAATAGGTGCAGCAGCAACTTGAGGAACCACCACTTCAGTGACTTTATCTTTTTGTGGTCTAATATCACCAATAGCCAATTGCTTGATTGCTTCACATGGTGGATCCTCCTTTCCTACAACACATGAATCAACTTGCTCTACTTGAGAGCCATTAGATTCATCAAATGTCATGTCTACTGTAATCTCAACTCACCCAGAGGTTTTGTTGAAGACACGGTAGGCATGTTCATTTGATCCATAACCAAGAAGAAAACCTTCATCAACTTTAGGTGTAAACTTAGAGGTTTTGAGTTTATTATTAAGTATGAAACACTTGCACCCAAATACTCTAAAGTAAGACACCTTAGGCTTGTTACCGGTTAGAAGCTCATATGAAGTTTTCTTCAACTTCTTGTGTAGGTAGAGGCGGTTGATGGCATGGCAAGCGGTGTTGATGGCGTCACACCAAAAGATGTTCGACGTCTTGTACTCATCTAGCATTGTCCTTGCCATGTCAATGAGTGTATGATTCTTCCTCTCTACTAGACCATTTTGTTGAGGGGTGTATGGAGTTGAAAACTCATGCTTGATGCCCTATTCATCAAGAAACTCCTCAACTAGAGTATTCTTGAATTTGGTTCCATTGTCACTTTTCACTTTCTTGATGGGAAGACCGAACTCCTTTTGAGCTCTTCTAACAAATATCTTTACCTTCTCTTGAACTTGGCATTTGTCATGCAAGAAAAATACCCAAGTGAAATGGGAATAGTCATCAACAATAACAAGACCATATTTGTTATCCTCGATACTTAGGTAGGCGACCCGTACAAAGAGATCCATATGTATTAGCTCCAATGGTTGCTTGGTGGTCATGATGCTCTTTGGTGGGTGAGGTACGCCAACTTGCTTTCCGATTTGACAAGCGCTACAAATCCTATCTTTCTCAAAGTGAACATTTATTAGTCCAAGGATGCGTTCATCTTTTAGAAGTTTGGCCAAGTTTCTCATCCTAACATGGGCTAGTCGGCGATGCCAAAGCCAACCCATGCTAGATTTTTGCCACTAAACAAGTCTCAAGCTTAGCTTTACTTTTGTTGAAATCAACTAAGTAAAGCTTGTTCTTTAATTGACCCATAAAGACAATAGAGGAATCCTCCCTTCTAAAGATTTTCACGCGCCCTTATCCATAAAGAGACAATTGTAGCCCATCTCACACAATTGAGAAACGGACAACAAATTGTAACTCAACGAATCAACATGTAATACATTTGTAATTGAATGCTTAAGAGTTATAGCAACTTTATCGAGACCAATCACATCCCTCTTTGAATTGTCTTCAAAGACAATATTTTCATTTGAGTGTGTCATCGGTGAATATGATGAGAACATACTCCTTTCTCCGATCATATGATTTGTACATCCACTATCAAGCACCCAACTTGATCCACTGAAGGAGTATGCCTACAAAACAAGTTTAGTTGCTAGATTTAGGTCCCTAATTTGACTTGGGGCCTTGCATGTTAGTCATAAGGATCTTAGGAACCCAAATAGAAGTATTCCTATATATGTTGGTTTCCTTTCCAACATATTTTGCAACCACTTTCTCACCGCTGTTGTTCTTCAAAACAAAGCATGATGTCAAGCTTTGTTGAGGTGCATAAGTCTTTGGTTGATAGGCATACTTATTCTTGGTGACCCACAATGATTTCTTAGGCTTCTAAAAAACCTGTTTCTACTGGTACACCTTCTTAGGCTTAGTTTGATCAGGAGTAGAATTGGTAGCCTTTCCATTTTTGTGGGGTGCGGCACTGCCGCCCTTCACTGTGGCACTGCCGCTGTGCGACACTGCTACTCTGGGATGCTGCACTACCGTGGTCTATGAAGGCTGATCTATACCAATTTTGCCCTTCCTCTCAAACTGCACACATTCATAGCCATTCACTGTCCTCCTTCCATTTGTCTTGGCTCCTTTTTTGTGGTCGAGCCCATGCTTGATTGAGGGATGCCTTTCTTGCTTAAATTGTGGCCCTTTTGATTCATCATTCTTCTTGTCATTGAATTGGGTCACACTCATCCACCATTTTTCAATGATTTTATTGAGCCTAGCAATCTCCTTTCTCATAGCCTCTATGTTTGCAAGGTTAGTGGAATAGGTATTCAAATCAAGATTAAAACATTTTCCACAACCTTGACTAGTGGAGGAAGTAGAGGTTTCCTTTGCCTTAGAGAGATATGAGTTGCTATCCCAAAGAATGCCATATTGCATCTCAAGTTCTTTGTGCTTTTCATCCCAAGTCACAATATTTTTTTTCTTGAGAGCTTTATTTGATTTCTTTGCGATAGCATGGTCCTTTTGCTCTTTGGCCAAGGCCTTGCGCAAGGATTCCACCTCACTTCTCTCTAATGCAAGAGTTTCTTTGCTAGAAATGTAGAGATCCTCTTATTGGATAAGAGTCTCTTCTCTAGATTCTAGCTCGGCTTAGACACTCTCTAGATCCTCCATTAGCTTAGTGATGAATAATTTGGTCTTTCCATCTAAATTTTTAGTTATCATGTTTATTTCTTCATCACTAGATTCATCATCACTAGAGCTATAACTAATATCACTACTAGAGATATTACTAGGAGGTGGAGAAGATTTAGCCTTTGATTTAGATTTTACCTTCTCACGCTTTGCCATGAGACAAATGTGAGGAGAGTAGTAGATATCATTGGACATATTGTTGAAGAGCCTTGGTGTAGGGGATGACTTGTGAATGGCAATGGTTGCAATCTTCTCATCCTCTTCACTTGTGCTCTCTTTAGTTGAGTCCATTCATGCCCAATGTGAGCCTCTCCCATGTTCTTCTTGCTCTTCCTCCGGTTGTCCTCTTTCTTGTATTTGTTGTCCTTGATCTCATATGAACACTTGGCAATAAAGTGATCGGTGCTACCACAATTGTAGCATGTCCTCTTTTTCTTGTTTGGAAAGTTTCTCTTCACTACCTTGTAGCCTTGCTTCTTTAGCCCCTTGTGAAATCTCTTCATAAAGAGAGCAACATTATCAATCTTCTCATATTGATCATCATTATTTTCACTTTCACTTGAAGATGATGTGGTCTCTACTCTTTCTTGAACTTGTTTGCTTGCTTTGGGCTTGCTAGTTGAAGCTTGTTGGTTGATCTTGGACTTGCTTGTAGAGCCTTCCTTGCTTGATTTGTTGGCCTTGAGGGCTACATCTTTGATCTTGATGCCCTCTAGCTTTGCTTGCAATTCTCCAAGTTTCTTTCTCTCATTTGCTTTTTCTCTTTGCATGTCAAAGGTCAAGATCCTCCCAAGTACATCATTTGGTGTGAAGTACTCAAACTTCTTCTTGTCTCTAATTAGAGTGACTACAGTCTCATTTTTAGGTGAATAAGCTTCCAACATAATCTTAACAACTTTGTGATCATCTAGCTCATCACAACCATAGCCTCTAATCTTGCCCACCATTGTCATCAATCTATCAAACATCTCTTGTGGTACCTCTCCATCCAAGATTACAAACCGGTTGAGCTTTGACATCAACAAATCAATCCTTGCCTTTCTCACTTTGTCAACCCCTTCATGTGCTAGGTGCAAAGTGTCACATATTTGCTTGGCAACATCAACTCCAATTACTCTATTGTACTCATCACCATCCAAAGCACTAAGCAACACACTTGTGGCTTGACCATTGAGGTGAATGATTATCATATCTAGTGTTGGGTTCTTGTGATCAACCAGAGACTCAAATCCATTACAAACAATCTCCCAAATGTTGGGGTGAAGACTATAAGATAGGCTCTCATCAAGTGCTTCCACTTGGCAAAGTTAGTCCCATTGAAGTGAGGTAACTTGCCCGTGGGCACATTGATGAAAGACCTCCGATCATGGTTAGTCATAGGAATAGAAGAGTAATTAAAGGATACGGCGGCATATTTGTTGTTGGTGGCCTTGCCCTTTCCTTTCTTTTCCTTCTTGTTCCCCTTTGACACTTGGTATGACTCATCATCATCTCCATCTTCGAAACTACTTGATATGCTTGATGATGCACTTGTTGCCTTCTCTTTTTCTTCCTTCTTCTTCCTAGCTTCTCTTCTTTTTCTTCTTGCTTCTCTCTTGAGCCTTTTTTTCTTCTTTCCTTTGCTTCTTCTCCTCTAACCGCTGCTCCTCCTTCTTCTCTCTTGCTTCTCTTTTTAGCTTTCTTGCCTCCTTCCTTCTTCTTCTATCACTATCATTAAGAGCACTTTTGGCATCGGTAGCCTCAAGATGTGGTAGTGTGGTGTTGCTTGCTGTCGACACGCTCAGCTCGCTGCTGTCCGTGTCGACATCCACTAGCTTTATGCCACTAACTCCTCCTCTAGGCTCCATACCTCATGCGGTAAAGCGTATATGAGGTAACCTGCTCCAATATCACTTGTAGGATCTCTGGTTGGCCTAGAGGGGGTGAATAAGTCTATCAAAACAAACACTTAAACTGTTATCAATTTCACCCTATGGCACTGCCGCTCTAATGGGCGGCACTGGCGGACGGCTGCACTACCAGGCCAGAACAGCGGCACTGCCGCACCTGTAGACAACTTTGAGCCATAGTTTAAAATCAGTGAACAGAAACTTAGATCGGAGAAATTTCTCAGCTTACTGTAGGTATGATAGTCACAAATCAAGAATAAGTAGTAGGAACACCACACACAAGTAGATCAACTAGAAACCCTAGAAATCATCTCAACAACAATATGACATGCAAGTAATATAAATCAAGCACAAGAGACACAATGATTTATCCCGTGGTTCGGTTCGCCACCAAGGCTTGCCTACATCCATGTTGTTGAGGTTAGACACTAAGGCTTAGGGCTTTCCAACCCTTCCTCATTCTCAAGTCAAGAGACTTAACTCTTGAGATGAGGGGTGAGTTTACTAGCTTTAAGAGATGGTTACAAATCTCTTGGGCCTGCCACACAAGTTGGCAAGCTCCACGGGCGATGCTCTAGCCGGCTAGGAGCCAAGCGCCAAGAGTAACAAACACAACCGCCGGCCAAAACGAGAACCAAGTGCTCTTTTGAGTTGAGGAATCAATGGAGTTGCTCTCTAATCAAGTTTTGGACCATTTTTCTCTCAAGGATTGATGGGGAAATCAATAGATTTGCTTGAGGGCTCAAGGTCACTAATGGAGGGAGAGAGAGAGCTCCTTTTCTATTTTGGACGAGCTAGAATGAGTAGAAGGAAGAAGATAGCCATTGGGGAGGAAGAGGATGGGTATAAATACCCCCTCAGCCCCAACGGTCACTTAAGTCATGGCAGTGCCACGACTTAAGTGCGGTAGTGCCTTACTACGGTAGTGCCTCTCTTCAAGTGCGGCAGTACCGCACCAGTCAAGATAGCAAAGGTAAGAGTGAAGTTTAGGTTGTCTTGGCTGTGAATCTAAGGATGCATGTATATGTTTGACCACTAGGTAGCATATGTTAGCTTAAGCATTGTGTCCCCCTTTATAGTATGACTTTTCCTATACTTAAATTTAAAATATAAAAGAATTTAAACCTCCTTTGAGTTTGAAGCCATCAACATTTGTAATTAGGGGCTCCTTCATTTCGTGTAGCATCATCGAATATAAATTTCTTGCTTATCATCTCGATAAATCTCATTAGTTCTCTAATTATATGGTCATTATCACCAAAACCCACAATTAGGGCTTGATTGCACTTTCAGGATCGTTGTGGCTGCTGAGTTCTTGTTACTCTTGCTTGGAGCAGCGGAGGAGCTTTGGCACGTGTTGGTGATTGTTCGTGACCGGCTCCGGTGATTGTGAGGGGTCTTGTACCTTCCTCAGCGGAGAGCCGAAAGGTAACTCTAGTTGATTGCTCGTGTCATTGAGTTACCTCACTTGTGGGTAGGTTCTTACGGTGTCCAATTATGTGGACGAGGTCCGTGCAACACCTCTTAACTGTCGAACCACCAAAGTGTTGGTCGACATAATGGGGACTAGCGTGCCGACAAACATGTGAACCTTGGGAGAAAAATTGGTTGTCTCTTGCCCTTTGGTATTCTCCCGGTGATTGATGGTACTCATCTTGTGATTGGTTCACTCCTCTACACGGTGGTATAATCACCCTACTCACTCGTTTACATTCCCGCAAACTAGTTGTAGTAAGCTCTTTAGTGTAGCTAGAATTGAGAGCTTGCTTTGTAGCTTAAGATCATCTTGTGGAGCTCTTTAGTGTAGTAAGTGTGAGAGCTCTTAGTGAGTAGTGACTTAGCCATTTATGTGTCTAGTGATTATAATAACTAGAATTGTTGAATAGGTAGATTGCAACCCTTGTAGAGCTAGAGCAAGTTTGTATTTTGCTATTTGTCATACTAATCAAATTGCTCTAGTAATCTTATAGTTTTTTTAAATAGGCTATTCACCCCTCTCTAGCCATATTAGGACCTTTCACACTTGTAGTGCAATTCTCTTAGGTGTCGGAACTCCCGGCTGTTTGCGTTGGAACTTCCGACTACCAAAAGTTCTGGCTCAAACTGTCAGGACTTCTGACTGTCACTAACATTTAATTTTGAGATTATGCAGAAATTTTTAGATACGCCTATTCACCTCCCTTTAGGCATTGTTTAGATCCTTTCAGTACCTTTAATGAATTGGGATATATGTGTAATTTCTGTTGAGCACCACTCTATCCTAAAAATCCTAAAACATTATTTTTTTGGGATGGACGGAGTATTCACCTGTGTAAAAGATTAGCATTTGAAATTGTCGTGATATTAGTTTTTTTTCATTGCAGTGCAAAAGCGCTTGATTCTAGATCTATAGTGTAATATCTATGACCTTAGAGCTGTCTTTTAAGGGAAAATATATACACATATGGTTCTAAATGATAGTCTTTGTAATTATGACCACTATGATGACCCTCTAATTAATTAATTAATTACACTAAATCAAGTTGTCATCCTTGGATCAGCACTTGGTTTAATATGACGAATTCTGTCATCCCTGGAATCGCACAATCCATGATATCAACTACGCGCATAAATAGGATCCATTGCTAAAGAACATACATTGCTCACATAAATTCAACTTAACATAAAAGTAGTCAAGTTACATCACATGTTGTTCAACACATTAACTTCACATTACCCAAAGTACTACATCAAAGTCTAATTATACAAAAGTTTTAAAATACATCCCATGTGAACCATGCCACATCCACTGGCTACACCTCTCATATAGCTATGCTTTCACTCCTAGTCCACTGAAGGATGAGGTACATAGAAATAGCCATATGTTGAGGCCATCTCACCTGTAAAGCTCAAGTGTAGCCCCATGAGTACACCAGTGCACTCCATAGGACTTGCCTAGTATAATAAGTAAGGGAATATACATTTGATGCCAAGGTGCAAAGTTGGTTTGCACAAAAGCAATTATGCATAAAGTAAATGTTATCTAACAACTAAATCCAGGCATAGCAAGTGGTATAATAAGAAGAGTGAACATTAGCATAGGGTAGGGCTCGATCTTACATGAGTCATTTCATCGCAATAATTACTTTGGAACTAGAAATCATGAATGTACTTATAATGGGGAGTGTGGCACTGCGGAATGGTTAAGTCAATTCAAAACTCTGTAGAGGGTAGAAGTTTTACCCATAAGAGAACGAAGGTCGCCGTCCACACGACCCGATGGTCCATAATGGGTAACTCATCACCTCAACCTTTCTCATACAGGGCCAAGTTGACCAATAAACGGCCAAAATGTGTCGGGGTACTAGCTTTCTAGCTACTCCGGGCACCAAATTGCACCGAATCCACAACGTTACATGGTCAAGCATAATACTAGACTTATTAATCCTATATATGGTCAAGCATAATACTAGACTTATTAATCCTATATATGGCAAGTGGTTTGTATGGGAGAGTGCTCAAGACTCGCTACGACAAATGCAACAATCCTTAACCGATCCAAGTGAGAGATGTCATCCGAGACACTATCCTGGTGTCCTAGTGTAATGTTTCGTTAAGCTATTGTTGTGGTGGCGGTTGCTAGAGCGACATGGCCAAGATTGGTTTTGATTGTTATGTCGCTTGTCGTGGGTGCTATTGTTGAGGAGGTTGTTTGGTAGTGGCATGGTATGGACTGACACAGTGACACTAGTGCTAGTATTGGGGCAAATGGCAACAACATCGCTAATGTGTTCGTACAAAGGCATAAGTGAAAGAGAGGAAAGAAGAAGTTAAGGACAGACATGTAGAATTCATAGTCAACAATTAGTCTTAAAATTGCTGGTCAGCAGGCATAAAAAACAACCAGTTTTACTACTTGAAGGAGGGTTAATGTCTGCTTTATAATTTGGGGAGAAAAACTATTCCGTTCGTATTAAATTATAGGTCATTTTAGTTTTTGGTATACGTCTATTGACACTTTTTTTCTTATGAATGGCCAATTTTGTCAGGTTGGTCGAATTATTAGTTTTTTTCTTTTTAGCAAAGTCGAATTGTTATTTTGTTACTAGTGCTGGAGAAGATGACAAAAAAAAACTGGGTGCGCCCATTGTTGAGCTTTTCTTTTGGGCTAGGCACGGGAATGGGCTGCATGGGCTAGCTGAGTTGGGCTGTCGAAAAGAGGAGAAATTAAAGCGCGCTAAGGAAATGAGCTTTGCAGGCTGACCTGCACCTGCTCCTCTCCACTGTTCTTAATAAGAACATGCCTTCCACAAAATTGCTGGGAGTTGCCGCTAGAGCTACAGTTCCCATTCCGGCACCCCGATCACCATCAGCCAGTGGCAGTGGTTCTGTGGCAATCTTCTGTGTAGCACAATTTTAACTGCTCATAGTACTTGTTTAGTTGTTTTGCTCTGCTCATTTATAGATTCACAGTTTTGGACATAACAAAGTCGACATAAAAGCTACCCGACTCCAGTTGAAAAGAGAAAAGCTATCAGATGAGCAATATTTGCATTAACCTTTGAATGAGAAGGCACTACAAAAGAAAAGCACCAAGCATCAGTTCATGTCACTCGCTGGTTCCAGCTGCATCGCAAAGCGTCAAAGAAGCAGAGGCGGCGGTATCGTTCCTCATCAGGCGCCATCCTTGGATGGCGCCGGGTACTTGACGGCGTTCTTGACGATCTTCCTGGTGGCGGCGTCGCCGAGGTCGACGCCGCACATGTCGGAGAGGCGGATCAGGTAGAGCAGCACGTCGGAGAGCTCCTCGCCGAGGTGCTCCTTCTCGGCCTCGTCCCAGTCCGCGAGGCCCTTCCGCACCTCCCCTTTCCACATGAACAGCTCTGACAGTTCCCCGACTTCAGCAATCTGTCAGGCACAAAACAAATCAAATCATTAAGCTCTCGCCTTCCTTAACAAAAGGAACAAATAAAAAGTCCTTTCTTTTGCAAGCGAGAATGTGCGGTCGATGTTTTTTTTACATATATATATATATATATATATATATATATATATATATATATATATATATATATATATATATATATATATATATATATATATATAAAGAATCGGAATGACGAGGAGCGAATCGAATTCCTTTCAGTTCAGGTTCAGAAAATTCAGTCACAAGCTGACAGTGATCATCATTCAGCAAATCAGCAGTGACCCTGATGTCTGAACCAACATAACCACGTCAGAGGTGACAACAGCAATCTGCGTAGTATAAGACCCAACCAAGTCTCCAAAGGTGACGTGGGAAATTTGCTTCGACAGGGACCAGGGCCACGTGGCATCCGACTATCCGAGATGTGACACCTGAAAGTTGCATTCTGGTTCAGCCGGCTGCTCAGGCCATGGGCAGTGCGGAGATTAGTTACTTGTCCCATTTTGCTCCCATGAACCAACCCACACATGGATGGCTGGATCTGGACGGCATGATCTTTCAGGAGCAGCACGCTAAAAGTCTCCGAAAATATCAGGGGGGGTGAGAGAGGGAATAATGCAGAATGATTGTATTTTGGGATCGACTCTAGGTCCTGTCCCCGTCAATGTGGTTACAAGAAGTTTCTTCTTTCGAAACCAAAATTCTGAAGAATCTAGCTAGATGCATTGCGGCTCCACAACCCTGTGATACACATGTAAGTATACATCTGGGAACCTATAGTAGGTATAAATGCGTGCATGATGATCAATTCTCAGGTACAAAGTCCGCTGTCCACATGCAGTTAGTTAAGTGAAACGAATAAATCAGATAGATCTCAAGAATCTAGCTAGTCGCACTACTTGGAACAACAACCAAAAAAAAAAAGGAGAATCTTAATGAACAGTTGGTCAAAAGAGAACGCATTATATGGTGATAATTTAGTCTATACAGATAACAAGCCTATGGTGGCCATGGAATGAAGAATTTTTTTTTATCATAGCCTTTGGCAGGGAGCCCTCGTTGTTCTCTTCCTTTAAGAGACGGAGACATTGTCTATGTGCACATGATATTCGTCTTCTAGAGATGCTTCCTGCTCAGACGATGGATGGGTACTGTTTCCCTCTCGTCTGCAGTGGTAACCATTTTTTTTTTTGGTTTAGTTTAAGCCCCGTTTGGCACGGCTCATCCAAAACGGCTTTATCGGTGAAGCCAAAGCCGACGAAGCCAGAAAAACTGGCTTTTCCTGGCTTCTAGTTCATTTTAATTCCAGCTTACAAAACGGCTTCACGCTACGGTGCCTCAATTTGCACAAAATAGATGAAGCCGAAGCCGGCATAAGCCGTACCAAAGAGACCCTTAATCACAACAACAGTAACACGTAGTAGTACTGTATATGTCGTCAAGAAGTACTGTGACCAAATTCATACTTGAGTTACCACTTACGTATGCCACACTGAAAATAAGAACACAGATGCGGAACTCAAAATAATATTTGGACATGCGTAGTACTGTATTTGTTTTACTGCAATGCAGATCATGATCATGAAGAAAATGCCATGCATGGTCACGCCCTGAAAGCTAATAAAAAGGCAAGCTTTTTAGCCATGACGTGTTGTGCGGTGTGCAGTGTGCAGTGATATACATCCAAAACACGTTGACAGATACTAATCGAAACCATTGATGATGATCATTCGGCGTCACGAGGAAAACGAGTCCCCAACGGCAATGGGACCATCCTACTTGCCCAAATTATGCTTTCCTAGACTGAATATTGGGGGCGTAATTCTCGATCTACTAGTGATTAACGAAGGAAAACAAAATCATCGCCGAAAGGGGGGAAAAGACGAGTGAGAGACACATAGAAAACCCTAAACTCTTCACTTCTTCAGTCTTGAAGACTTGAACAAATACGTGTGCAGGTGAAACACGAGAAGGCGAAGGGCAACACGGGATTAGATTTGGAGACTACTAGCAGAGAGCGGAGAGGAGAAGAAGATGCAAACCATGGCGAGCAGCAGGTTCCTGGGGCTATGGTACTTCTCCCAGTCCCTCTCCTTGGCGAAGTCGTTGAGCTTCTTCGACAGCTCCTTCAGGCTCACATCACCAGCAGCAGCCACCTCCTTCGTCTTCTGCTCCACCACCTCCTCCGCCATGGCGGCCGCCGCCTTCTTCTCGCCCTCCATGTCAACCGAGCACTTGCCGATCGAGGTGCCTGCCTCTGGTTCGGCGCTTTGGAAGTACTCCTAAAGCAGAGGCGTGGGTGGAAAGGGGATTTGTATTTATATATATAATAAATAATATAATATAATACTCGAAGGCGTGCACCAAAGTTAGCAAGGATTTACTAGTAGTAAACAATTCAGGGAATTATTAATGGTCCTAGCTTTGGCCAGCGAGAGCGATGTTAATTACTGCCTTTATCAGTGGGCATAATCCAGATTGACAGCTTGTTTGCTGAGAAATCACAGAGCGATGCAGTTACTTCTCGCCTGGCATACACTAGGCACTTGATCGATTGCCATAACCGGCCCAAAGATTCAGATTACTTGTACGATCTTCGTTCTGACAGTTTTTACCGACACATGGACAGTAAGTTGCGTTAAGAAAGGTGTGGCCAGGTAAAAGGGTGGGGAAAAAAAGGTGGGAAGAGGCACTGTGATCTCGTAGGATCTTTTGGATATGAGCTGCCATATTTGAGGGCACAATCGATCGCGTCTCAGATTGAGTTACTTTCCTCCTTTTTAAGTCACGGCAGGAGTTTCCCTTAATCTCGAGCGCAGAATTCCGATGCAAGGGTTCAGAATGGTTTAGAGCGAAACTTCCAAGACTTGATTGTTCTTTCTCTTGTTGTTCTAGCAGTGGCAGGCAGCCGGAAGGAGCGGCTTGGCCACAGGCCTGGCAGAGCTGCCGGTGCCGCTGTCGTGGAGTGTCCGTGGGTGAGGAGGCGGCTGGCAAGCCGCAAGCCTGGCATAAAGGCAGTCAGCGCGGCAGCACCTGGCCGGAGGTACCAAATAATAAACACCACATGCGCAAATGACGGAGGCATCAAACGCGAGCCTTTTCCGGCTTTGGCGGCGGCGGCGGCGGCCGGCAACACGAACAAGGCTTGGCGAAAGCGTCCGGCCTCTCTTTCTGAGAGTGTTACCACTGCACACTCTACGGCCCACGCTGAAGACAATCCGAAGCCCAGGAGGAGTGCACGGGGTAGCAGAATTTGGGGTTGTTTAGTTCTTAGGTCCTCCTAAAATTTATATCACATTAAATATTTAGATATTAATAAAGAGCATTAAATATATATTAATTATAAAATCAATTACATAGATGAAGGTTAATTTGCGAGATGATTTTTTAAACCTAATTAATCTATCATTAGCATATGTTGCTGTAGCACCACGTTGTCAAAACATGGACTAATTAGGTTTAAAAGTTTAGTCTCGTAAATTAGTCGTAAGTTATGTAATTAATTTCATAATTACTCTATATTTAATACTTCATGCATGTGTCTAAATATTCGATGTGACAGAAATTTTAGGAGCGCCTGTAGAAACCAAACAGGATCTTTATGGAGCAGTCCTAGACACACTAGGATAGCCCATACTCGTTGGAGTTTTTTTTTTTTGCCTCTTATGTGGGTACAATTGTAGCATTTATTTGTATACACGCACGTCCACTTAACATACTATACATCATCCGTGTATAAATAAACCTACAACATTGAACTCGGGCGGGCAGCTCTCACACCGGAGAAGCTGGCCACCGAGCTACGCGCTCGTTCTCCATACTCGTTGGAGTTGTCTGTAAAAGGACAGGGAGCAGGAGCGTGTTCTTCTCTCTCAAGCAAACCACCGGCGTGATCTGAATCTTCCTCTCTTCTCCTCGTCTCCAGATCCGGGTCCCAATTTTCAATACGAACTTGCTATGCTCAAAAAGTTTATGCTGCCTGCGTACATTTTTTTTTTGAGTTTTAGAGCCAAGCTCTGATCTTTTAACTTCACAAATGGCATACCATTCGAACCAGTTTAGCACCACAGTCTCCACACAACCTCAAAAACAACATAGACCCTTGACCAAGTAAAACAACTCCTGAGAAAGATAACACCATGCCAAACTGACTATTTTGCATTTGGTGCTAAAATTGCGATAAGGCACGTTCCACTTATTCATATTTCGAGATATGCCAAAGATTAACTCGATACATGTTTATGAGCAAACCAAACATGCCATTTGAAGTCTCAACTGAATTAAGGCCTTGTTTAGATACATGTGTATCCACTTTCAATCCACATGTGTTGAGCTGGAATGGAATAGAATTTAGTTTAATTCCACTACAATACACTTAAACACATGTGGATTGAGATGAATACATGCGTATGAGCGGAAAATACTGACTCAGCCGAAAATGGGAGATAAAGTTCAATCAAATTCCAGCCCGGCCCACACAATGAAGCCCAAGAATTTTTACAGGTACTATCCAAAACCAGCCCAAAATCATCAGCCTCAAAAGCCTCTAACTCATCTAACCTAGATCGGACGGCTACAATCCGTCTTCCCAAGATCCATCGGCTCACCCACATCCATTCCTCCCTATATACGTCTGCGGCATCAACAAAACCCCTCTTCCCCAGCCGCCCACCCGCTTCGCCGCCCCCCGCCGCCGCCGTCTCCGCCCGCAGCCACAATGGTAAGATGTCCTCGCGATATCTTCCCCCATCGAGGAGTTTTGCTGCTTTTTTCTTTGGTGTTGTTGGCTAATTTATGCGCACCTTGTTGATGTCGTGGTTCTGCAGCCGTTCAAGAGGTTCGTGGAGATCGGGCGAGTGGCCCTTGTGAACTACGGCAAGGAGTATGGCCGCCTCGTCGTTATCGTCGACGTCGTCGACCAGAACAGGGTGAGTCGGATCACTTCTCTCTCGCGCTTGGGCTGATGTGTGGATACAGGCCAGGTGTTCGATGGTACTGTGGTTTTATGAACTTTTTTTTTTCTGTTGCGCGCGTTAGGTCGTTGATCATTACTGTTCCGGTGGTCGTGCGTCTCTGCATTAGAGAAGTAGCCTGCACAGTTGAATTTGACCATTTTGATGTTCTGTGGACTGTTATGCTTTGATCTGTGTAGTACAAGTTAGCAACATCACTTATATCACAGCTGGTACAGTAAACTCTGGTCACTAGTTGATACTAATAATATTCTCTTATGAGAATGGTTGATCCACCTTTTACCAGTTAATTCTGAATGTTTAGGCAGCGAATTTCTTGCGAAATGCCCTTTCACATATGGAACACCTTAGCTCGTTGCAATCATTTTACTGAAATTAATTGAAATGTTCTGTCTAATTATGTACATATGCCCTTTGTAGTTAAGTTGGCAAGCGAAATACTTCTCTGGTTACAAAAAACATGTTTAGGGGTTAGGACACTATTTGGTCAAACTTTGATAAGAATGAGAAACATAAAAAACTATTACATTATTTAGTTTGAAAACATGTAAATTATATGTGTAGTTTTGTATTTAAAATCTTTGCAAAATCTCTTAAATTTGAAGACACATTGAAGACCTTCTAAAGCCACGTGTCTGGTATTTTTTTACCAGACAAAGCATATACCACTGTATATATCTGCTCTGAGTTTTTTGTGAGCTCACCTACAGAAATTTGTCTGCAATGTTGGTTCACTTAGTTTTATGTGGCATTTTCATGTTCTATATATTCAGAGTGGGCATTCAGTGTTAACCGACAAATCGGTTCGGTTTGTTCGGTTGCTGTGAACTTCGGTTTCCAGAAATCAGCAACCGATCGGTGTTCTATAGAATCGAAAACCGACGATTTCGGCTTCGGTTTACTCGGTTCGGTTTTTTGGTTCAACCGATCCAACCGAAGTGAGAACAGAGAAGAACAAATCGAAAGGGAAAAGGAAAACGCCAGAACCGGGAAGAACAAATCCGCAGGGTCCGTCGCTCACCGCGCCTCTCACCTAGTCGCCGCTAGCATGCCTCAGGGTCACGGCTGCGCCGACGAAGCCCTGAGCTCGCCTCGTGCTCGCGCCGCCGCCGCTGAGACCTCGCCTCGCGCTTGCACCGCCGTCGCTGAGACCTCGCCTCGCCCTCGCGCCGCCGCCCGCAAGCTCGCTCACGCGACCACGCCGCGCCGGCCATAGGATGCCTCGTCGACTGCTGCAGCCCCGCATCCCGCCCCTGGCACCGGCACCGCCGCTGCATTTTCTATTGGAACGGACGAACTCGTGGAAGACAGACCGGGATGGGAGAGCTCCTACGGATAAGGCTCTTGTGTTTGTGAGATGGGCTGCAACCGCGAGGTTGGGTTGGGCCTATACGGGCCAAGGTGGGAGGGTGGGACGGAGAGAAGCAGGGTAGTAGCACAGGGACAGGGGAGATGAATTCGGTGCTTCGGTTCAATTCCATGCTGAAACCGGCACCCGAACTTTGATGATTGCAAAACCGAGAACCGAACCGAAAACCGAACAAACCGAAACTTCGGCTCGGTTCGGTTCGGTTCGGTTATCGGTTTTCGGCTGAAAAGTGCCTAGGGTGACTATATATGATGCAGCGATGCAGTTAGTGGTTTTCGAATTTGTTGATAGCAATGTGATCTGCCTTGTTTTTTTTTTGCCCTTGTTTTTTTTTTTTTGCCCTTTTAGAAATGACATACCGACATGCTTGCATTAAGCAATATACTGTATTGATCTGATGATCTCAATATATGGCATTATTGAATTTTGATCGACAAATATGGATTAGTCATTTCCTTGTAAACGAAATCAACTCTTGTCTCTTCAAGTCTATTGATTTTCTGTGATTACAATGATCCATTCATTAAATCATCATGTGAAGTTGATGTGTACCTTCAGTATTAAAACACTTTCTACTAGTTTAAAGTTTATATTTTGTCTGCTATGGCTTCTTTATTAGTTTCCTGATAATCTTTAGGTAGGTCATTTGGGAAAGTTTGCCTAGCTGGCCGAACCCTTTTTGATCAGAGGCGCAGGCACTTAATATTGTTTCTATGCATTGCTGTGTGATTGAACAAAGCGCTTGTAATTTCATTGCTTCTTGGTAATGAATTTTGGCTTTGCTGTTGTGGATAAAAAATGACAATTGTTTATTATTTCTTGATAATTATGTCAATGGGTTCTGCTTGGCCAGCCCACTATGTACTAAACTGAAATTGCTTACTAATAGCTATTTGACCGATGATAATCATCATTGACTTGCTTTCTGGTGATGATTGAAGTTTTAAGTGTCTTTTCTGTCTGGTATTAGGCCCTTGTGGATGCCCCCGACATGGTCCGTTGCCAAATGAACTTCAAGCGGCTTTCCCTGACTGATATCAAGATTGACATTAAACGTGTCCCAAAGAAGACTACATTGATTAAGGCAATGGAGGAAGCTGGTGATTAACTGTCCCTGGAGTTATTCTTTGATATCTACCTGATGTCTATAGACCACTGATCATGTCCTAATTGCAGATGTGAAAAGTAAGTGGGAGAATAGCTCATGGGGCAAAAAGCTGATTGTCCAGAAGAGGAGAGCATCGCTCAATGACTTTGACAGGTTCAAGGTCATGTTGGCGAAGATCAAGGTTTGACACATTCCCTGAGTAGTTTTAGTGTATCTATTCTGCTTATGCCCTAATATGTTATGGTTGTCATTTGGACAGAGGGGTGGTGCCATCAGGCAAGAGCTTGCTAAGCTTAAAAAGGTGTCTGCTTCTGCTTAGATTGCTTTGTGGTTTTGATTTTGATCCTTTATGCTTCGATGTCTTGAAAATGTAATGCGCGAATTACTTCCAGTTAGCTTGTCAAGATGTCAATCTTAAACTGCCTTGTTTAGATATTTTGTCTAAAATGCTATTCCGAATCTGAGATAGTGTTATATTCTGATATCTATCAAGTGTTGCATTCTTGTTCCATTCAATGTTGTTGCTGGCTGGCTTTCAGTTTCATGTGACCTATTTCCGTTTAGAATTTGAATGCCCTCTGAAGGGGATAACGAGGTTGTATTCTGATGATGAATTGGGTATTTACCCATCCAGTGTCGTATAAACCATATAAACGTAGTACTCTCTGCAATATAAGAGATTTATAAATCATTACGAGTTTAGAGCAGATTATCCCATTCATATGGGATAGTTTAGTTTGCGGGAGCTACAAAACCTGTATGAGTTAAACCGGTTATGCTACGTTTGGAATAGACAATAGGACTATCTAAAAACAGGCACCTTCCACCTAAAATATGTATCTGTAGTCGATGATGGACCGATTTTATATGACATATGACGAATAAATTGGAATAAATTGAACAATCGTCGTGCGAAAAGTGTTACCACGAAACAACCACTAATCATAGTAAGAGACCTCAGCAGTTGCTATCATAACTTATCACGAAACAAATACAGGATTTGTTGGTTGGCGGCTAACTTTTATCCAGACTTGAGGAAGCCATTTTGGGGATGTATGGTGGGCTAGTTAGGCTCTTGGCTCGGCTAGAGCACCGAGCCACCGACCGCGTCTGGCTTTCTGGGAACACAGCGGCAGGGCATTCCCCGCTAGCCAGGCTTGGCCAACCCTCGCGCGCTTGTCCACTCACCACGACTGTCGTCGAGCCCTTGTTAGCTAGCTCCTCCGCCCTTGCGCGAGCATTGCCAACCACCTTCCTCCACGCGAGCTCCACCGCCGCCCCTCCCTGCGCGCCGCCAGCCATCACACGAGCTCGGCTGGGCACCGTGCGGGATCTGTTGCCCCCTGTACGGTGATTCTCTGTAAGTCAAGCCATGCACCAAACGTACTATTTTTTTAATATAGCCTTAGACGGTCCACGGGGGGGGGGGGGGGGGGGGGGGGGGGGGGGGGGGTGGGGGGGGGGGGAGGCGCATATGAATGTACAATTTCCATTGATTTTTTAAAATTCGAATAAATTTTACAAAAGTAATATAGTTGGTCCCCTTAACGTTTAAAAAAAATATCAACTTTCTCGCTCCGCCCCTGCAACCAAATAAATGCATCTTGCATAGCACTAGCAAGATTTTAACTACAATTTGTCTTAAAAAAAAACTAGCCAGACTAGAAACAGAACTAAACAACCTCATAATCTTTGAAAAAAAAGAGGCCTTAAATAAGAACAAATCCAATTGCAAGTACCGGCCAGACCAGGCCCGATGTCCTGCAGTCGTGCTCGGCTGGTCCTTCCTTCTCCTAGCTATCCGTCGCACCTTTAAAATGGTATTTATAGACAGGTAATAGAGTGTATATATATATACAGTATAATATAATTTCTGAAATAAAATGGAGTATTTCTACAGGTAGACACTGCATCAATCAAACAGGGCCTACTTCTGCGCCTCCCCAGGCCCCAGGACCCCAGCCGTGCACTGTGGGCTGTGGCAGCCACCCCCTCCGCAGCCGCATTATCTTTCGCCGACCCGCCGTCATGTCCGTTTCCGAGGGCGCCTATACGCCATGGCCGCCCCCGCCCTCATGGGCACACCAGATCCGCATGGCCGCCGCCCAGGGCCACTTCCGCGACGCCATCTCCCTCTTCCTCACAATGCGCGCCTCCGCCGCGCCACGCTCGTCTGTCCCGGCCTCCCTCCCGGCCGCGCTCAAGTCCTGTGCCGCCCTAGGTCTCAGCGCCCTCGGCGCCTCCCTCCACGCGCTGGCCATCCGCTCCGGTGCATTCGCCGACCGCTTTACCGCCAACGCCCTCCTCAACCTCTACTGCAAGCTCCCGGATTCGTATCTCCACTCCACTGGTGTGACCAGCGTGGGTGGCACCGGATCATCAGCCGCATTGGAGAGCGTGCAGAAGGTGTTCGACGAAATGTTCGAGAGGGACGTGGTGTCCTGGAACACTTTGGTGCTGGGCTGCGCGGAGGAAGGGAGGCACCATGAAGCGCTGGGCTTGGTCAGGAAGATGTGGAGGGAAGGGTTTAGGCCTGACTCTTTCACCTTATCCAGTGTGCTGCCAATCTTCGCAGAGTGTGCCGATGTCAAGAGAGGCTTGGAGGTGCATGGTTTTGCAGTCAGGAATGGGTTTGACAGCGATGTGTTCGTTGGCAGTAGCCTGATTGATATGTATGCGAATTGCACAAGGACGGATTACTCTGTCAAAGTGTTTGACAACCTCCCGGTACGAGACCCAATTCTGTGGAACTCCATGCTTGCAGGTTGTGCACAAAATGGTTCAGTTGAGGAGGCTCTTGGAATATTCCGTCAGATGCTGCAGGCTGGAGTTAGACCTGTGCCTGTGACTTTCTCGAGCCTCATACCTGTCTGCGGTAATTTGGCATCATTGCGCTTTGGGAAGCAGCTGCATGCCTATGTGATCCGTGGTGGGTTTGAAGATAATGTGTTTATATCTAGCTCCCTGATTGACATGTACTGCAAATGTGGGGAGATTAGCATTGCTCATCGCATCTTTGACAGGATGTGTTTACCAGACGTTGTATCATGGACTGCGATGATCATGGGGTACGCATTGCATGGTCCAGCAAGAGAGGCACTTGTGCTGTTTGAGAGAATGGAACTGGGAAATGCAAAGCCTAATCATATCACCTTTCTTGCGGTTCTGACTGCATGTAGCCATGCTGGATTAGTGGATAAGGGCTGGAAATATTTTAAGAGTATGTCAGATCATTATGGAATTGTTCCTACTCTAGAGCATTGTACAGCGCTTGCTGATATCCTTGGTCGTGCAGGAGAGTTAGACGAAGCATACAATTTTATATCGAAGATGCAAATAAAACCAACTGCGAATGTCTGGTCCACATTGTTAAGGGCTTGCAGGGTCCATAAAAATACCATTTTAGCTGAGGAAGTAGCCAAGAAAATTATGGAGCTTGAACCTAGGAGCATTGGATCTCATGTAGCTTTGTCAAATATGTATTCAGCTTCTGGGAGATGGAATGAAGCAGCACACCTACGAAAATCTATGAGAAAAAAGGGTATGAAGAAGGATCCAGCATGCAGTTGGATTGAAGTGAAGAACAAACTGCACGTCTTTGTAGCTCATGATAGGTCCCACCCTTGGTATGACAGGATTATTGATGCACTGAATGTTTTCTCAGAGCAGATGGCACGCGAAGGACATGTACCCAATACAGAGGATGTTTTCCAGGATATTGAAGAAGAGCAGAAGGCATATGTGTTATGTGGTCATAGTGAGAAGCTTGCTATAGTGTTTGGTATTATAAGCACACCTGCTGGAACAAGAATTCGTGTGATGAAGAATCTCCGAGTCTGTATTGATTGCCACACAGTAACTAAACTTATTTCAAAGTTAGCTGATAGGGAGATTGTTGTGCGTGATGCAAACCGTTTCCACCACTTTAAGGATGGGAATTGTTCCTGCAGGGACTTTTGGTGATTGGGTAACCGTTTGGGATTATCATGTGTTGAAATATAAAGTGAATTGTCCGCCTTCCCCATCAGCTTAAGCTTTTTGGTTGAACTGGTCAGTGCTATATGGTATCAGACCCGAGGTCTCGAGTTCGAATCATGGCTAGCGCAATTAAATAAAGTAATAATTGTTAAGTGCTCTTATTCTACGTTAGAGGCATAAGGTGAGTGTTGAGGTATAAAGTGAACTGCCCACCTTCCCTATCAGTTTAAGGTTTTGGGCTGAACTGGTCGGTACATGTAACTTAATAATATGTTTTGTGAAATGAGTTCCTACTGCATGTGGTCTATATTGAGTGTGGGCAATTGATGGAAAGGAGCCTTGCTAATCTAAGTATTTTCAGTAATGACAAGGATATGAGCTATTTGTTTGTTTCTGAAATTCTAGAATCACAGCTAGACGAAATTTAAGGTTGCCTTTAGTTTAGACAACCTTGTCAATTGGTTCTTCACATAATGAGCCAGTCAGTCTATTTTGAAGAACTGTTGAGAGTGGGACTGAAAAAGCAAGTATTTCAACATTAGAGCCATCTAAACACTATGTCTTTACTGTTTGAATATATTAAGGTAAACATACTCTTCTTACTCTCAATAGCTGCCTTATCACTGTACAAAATTCAGCCTGTTGAGTGTGTTGAACTATTTTTGCTCATGAAATTGCATTTCATCTGCTTCAGATGTCAGTTCTGCAATCCATCAACCTACTAGCTACAGTATGCTCCATTTCTCAAATTATGTTTTCATTATTGAACCATGGTCACCTAATCCCCTCCTTGCATAAAGAATAAAGAAAGTTATGGATGCCTGAAGTGTGTTTAAATAGCTAATCATCCAACCTCAGTGTCCACCTTGACAGTGGTAAACACTGAATAATAGTTGTTACTTCAGTTGCATTGTGTCTGTATTGAATGTAGGACCAACACCCATACTTGCAATCATTTGACTGAGTGAGCACCCTGCAGCAATATTTTTCTGAATCCTCGTAATGCTCATTTGCTGTTACCTCTACTGATCAGTCTAATGCATATTCTTACAATCAGTCTAATGCATATTCTTACAATCATTTGCTGTTACCTCTACTTATAAGCCAAATAAGCCCAAACAAACATGGCGCATCGTAATGCTCATTTGCTGTTACCTCTACTGATCAGTCTAATGCATATTCTTACAATCAGTCTAATGCATATTCTTACAATCATTTGCTGTTACCTCTACTTATAAGCCAAATAAGCCCAAACGACTTATCTCTCATTTGCTGTTACCTCTACTGATCAGTCTAATGCATATTCTTACAATCATTTATTTTGGGAGTTCAGTATCTTCCTTTCCTTGTATGTCTGTCCTGTACTGTTTTCATCATAACGCTCATTTTCTTCTCATGTCTGACCATATTTTCATAACCTTTGCTATTCATCCTGTTTTTAAACCTATTCAGATCACTGTTTAGCCTTAGGCTCAAATTTTTTTTATAGCTATTAAAATGACAAGTTGTTGAGTAAGGTGATTAATCTATTTTTTGTCTGGTATACTAATGTTTTTCATTCAGTTTCAACTACTTCATGTATGCTTTTGCTACCACCTGTATGTTCAGCGCCTAACTATAACAGTGACATATTTGCTACTTAAGCATGACTGTTGAAATGTTTCAGACATCCTTTGTTGAACAAATATAAGAAAATGCCAATAATGCCTAGGTCATTTTATCACTTTTATTGTGTATATATTCAAGTTTGTCAACCTTTCTAGTGCTATTTGATTGTGATTACCCCAACAAACAGAACAGCAAATCAACAGCTAGAAAACTTGTTTTTTTAAGCCACTCATATTGTACCAACGTTTTTTTACTTTCATGTGGTGTCTAACATCATAAGTAAATTTTGTTTGGTCATGTTTCCTAAAGATTGTCTTGTTTTTATTGCAGTAGTGGTTTGCTTGTAGCATTTTACGAATCTACAGGTTTGGCATGACAGGTTACAATCTTTGTCCTTCAGGTATCATATATGTCACCAGATTCACATTTCCGTTAAGAAATTCTTGAATGATTCATGTATGGGTATGGAGCATATCACACACTGCATACCTCAGCCCAAATTTCATTTTGATAACTAGATCTAGATGAGACCATCATATCACGCACCTACATGGCCACATCAGTCCCCATTACCCTGGAAGACAAAACTTGACATTGAAAATAGTGTGTGATGTTATTGTTCAAGGGCACTTGGGGATAGCTTTTTCCAAGATGTGGAGTTGGGATCATCACTAGAATGCTGCTAGTGTGATCTGCACTCATCATTGAGCACGAATGCCATGGTTTTGCTAAAAGTTTTTTTTTTCAAGCAATTGCTTATTTCGTGTCACAATGTTTTAAATAGTGGGCTAAGCCATTTAGCGGTAGCCTTCTCCAGAAGCTATAAAAAGTTATAACATAATATAGTGAAGGCTATTTCATTTTGTGTTTTTACAAAAAAAAAAACATGAAAGTCCTTAATTGTTTGTAGATATAAATATGTAACTAAAGAAATTTCATGAACACAAATACTCAAATACATGCACTGGGAGAACATATCTCTAAATCCATTATTTAACATTCATTAAAACAGTCTCATAGCTACTATGACCATTCATATTCATTCAACAATTAACAATTCAATAACTATTCAATGGTTTGTCACATCATTTATTAGGTAAAGACAGTTCAGCCTGTTCGGCTGGGGCTGAAATGATCGTATACGATCGTGGATTATTACTGCTAGCTGGTTTGGTGTGAGAGAAAAATACTGTTCTGGCTAGAAATTTACGATCGTTTACGACCAAGCGAACCGGCTGAACAAAGAGGCATAGATTAGTGTTGTTAAAATTATTTCACGAGTAAGCCAAATAGCAGTGTTTAGTGGAGTTAAAGTGCCATTAGCGGCTATAACAGAACAATTAGAAATATCATAGCAACAGACCCCATAAAAAGCTATAGCGGTCTATTTAGAGGCATGGCCTTGTTCGGCTTACCTCATATTCGGCTTGTTCGGCTTTTTTTTTTAGCCGGAACAATGTTTTTCTCTCCCAACAATTCAATTAGAACAGTGTTTTTCAGCTAGTTAGCAAATGAGGCCATGGTCTTAAAAAGTAGTAACATAATTCTTTTAAAAAATAGTAACATAATTGTATTCATTTCCCTTTCATGCTTGCAGGGTACACCAAATGAGCAGCTCGTGGTGGATGCCCATGATTCTAGGCAAGTGCAGCACACTCTGGATTGTGGAGACGGCCCATTAGTTTTGTTCAGCATGGAGCCACCGCAGCAGTGTACTGGTTCCCCGTTCGTCCATTTCGGTATACCTTGGTAACATGACGGATAACAAGTATGAATGTATGATCGGCGGTGTAAATCTTCGTCCTATTTGTTTGAACTTATCACCCCGGCTTATCAGGTACAATGTTTTTCTCTTACAACAAAATTGTATCAGTCGGCTTATCAGCCACAAAAACCATGAGCCGAACAGTCCAAAAGGCATGCATAGATACTGGAACTACTGCGGTAATAATCCAGCGACTAGAACTTGGAGCGCGACGCTCCCTGTGTGTGTGTGTGAATTACCATTCTTCCGGAGTACGTATGCTGTAGCCTGTAGCTGTACTCAGCACGAGCATGTCATGAATGAGTTCACTGATTCCTTCATAAATCTGGGACCGTCCAGCCACATGTGTAAGTATCCAGCCAGCTCATGGCTCTGTTCGTTTGTCTTATGAGTTGTACTATTTCAGTGTATAAACAGTGTTTTTTCTCACAATAAATCAGCGAATAATATTTTTAGCCATAGCTTTTCAGCATTGCTTACAGTACAGCCGGGACTACAGCTGGAGCTCGCATTAGTCCAAGATCCAGCTGATCAGGACTGCAGCTGAATGATGCGTCACAGCCTCTTTCGCCGGCCCTAAAGTGTGAAATAAGGTCTCGTTCGCTTCGCTGAAAAAACAAGCCAAAATATTGTTTTCGGCTGATTTGTTGTGAGAGAAAAATACTGTTTCGGCTGAAAAAAGAAACTGAAAAGTATGGATTATAAGATAAGCGAATAGGACCTAAGTAGACGCCAAGGTTGATCAGTTTTTTTAGCTTGATCCCTTAATCATTTTCCTTGACGATGATGCTCCTTGATGCTACTTAAAATAGTACTATCAATTACTCCCTCCGTTTTAAAGTATAATTCGTTTAACTTTTTTTAACTCTAAATTTAATCACTCGTCTTATTTTAAAAATTTATACAAACATAGTTAAATTTAAGTAATTCAAAAAAACTTTTGTTAATAAAGCAAGACACAACAAAAGAAGTGATATTTTGTATAAATTTTTAAATAAGACAAGTGGTCAAACTTTGTGAAAGGATCAAGATGCCCAAGAGGGGGGTGAATTGGGCTAATTCTAAATTCTCTTGCAATAATCAAATCCTTCGGATAGCCCAATTAACCCCTTGTGCCTAGAAAAGTGTTTGTATCAAACTAATGCACAACAACCTCTCAACCTATGTTCCAAACTTACTCTAGCAAGCAATTCTATGGATGTAAAACAAGTATTGAATTGCTCAAAGTAAATACTCAAAGTAAGAGCTCAAAGTAAGTAGAGAGAGAAAGGAACGCGGCGATGTTTTGCCGAGGTATCGGAGAGTCGCCACTCCCCACTAGTCCTCGTTGGAGCACCCGCGCAAGGGTGTAGCTCCCCCTTGATCCGCGCAAGGATCAAGTGCTCTCTACGGGTTGATTCTTCGACACTCCGTCGCGGTGAATCACCCAAAACCGCTCACAACTTAAGTTGGGTCACCCACAAGCTCCGCCGGGTGAACACCAAACTCCCAATCACCACCAAGCCGTCTAGGTGATGGCGATCACCAAGAGTAACAAGCACGAACTCTCACTTGACCACGCGAAGCCTAATGAGAAGATGGATGCACACTTTGCTACTCTTGATTTGCTAGTGAGGCTACTCTCTTGGATTCTCAAATCACAAACACCTCACTAGGATCTTGCTCTTCTTGGCACTCACAAACGTGTTTCTCAGCTGTTGGAATGAGCAAAGGATGCTCCACTCACGAGTGGAGCTTCTATTTATAAGCCAGCCTAAAAAACGAACCGTTATGAGCTTCTGCGGGATGACCGGACGCTCCGGTCGTGATGACCGGACGCTCCGGTCAGTTCAACCCGCGAACTAGCATTCAAGTGATGACCGGACGCTGTCAGGGTCCGGTCAGTACCGACCGGACGCGTCCGGTCGCTCTTGGATGCTTACTATAAACGACCGGACACAGGATACTCAGGGTCCGGTCACACTGACCGGACGTGTCCGGTCACACTTTTCCAAGTCTGGACCCTTACTGGAGTTGACCGGACGCTGGCCCTCAGCGTCCGGTCACATGACCTCCCAGTGTCCGGTCACACCAGACTTGATCTTCTCGGTCAAATGAACTGACCGGACCCTGCGGCCAGCGTCCGGTCGCACCGGAGCCAGCGTCCGGTCAGTATTTGACCCTCCATTCACTTCCAACTTCCGAACATATGTGAATGAAGTTTGCTCCAAAGGATCTTAGGCATTCATAGGAGCTACCTAGAGCTAGTTTTAACAAGTGTGCACCACACCTAACTCACTAGACTCAACTAGGTCAAGCTACCCGTTCATACCCCCCTTCATAGTACGGCCAAAGGAAAAAACAAAGTCCTAAACTACTCTAAGTGTCTCTCCAACTTCAATCGACACTTAGAACTAGTTATCCTTAACCTTGTCATCCATCCTTTGAAAACCGAAACGATTTCCATCGTAGGGGCATGACAACCTCGATTGCCCAATCGATCTCCATTACCATGACCTAACTTAATTGCCTCTGCAAAACACACGTTAGTCATAGTAATCTTGTATTGACATTAATCACCGAAATCCAACTAGGGGCCTAGATGCTTTCAATCTCCCCCTTTTTAGTGATTGATGACAATACCACCTCGAGTATGTTATGGAGTGAGTTTTTTGACGGGCTTGGTTCATATAAGCTTTTGTCAATAAGAACAAAAGAGTTAGTCAAGCTTATATGACCCAAGCCAACACAATGTACTCAAAGGATATGAATTAAGCATGAGTACAAATAACAAAGCTCATTTGCTTCGAAGTAAAAACGCGGAAGCAAAAGCAAATGAGCATTCCACAAGTGATATGACATATAGATAAAGCAAAGTAGAGATCACACATGTCAAATATCACAATCATGTAGATAGCACTATCACATGTATATATAATAGTATGCATGAAAGAAAACACACGAATGCATAAGTAATAGTGTATCACACAAATAAAACTCCAAATATATATAATAAGCTAATACTAGATAACTAGCTCCCCCTAAAACTCGCTCCCCCTAAGTCTACATACTCAAACCCTCTCCCCCTTTGGCGTCAAACACCAAAACCTAAGGGTCGGTCGGCGGGGCTGCAGCGGACGAGTCGGGCGCTGAAGTACGTGGAGCAAGGTGGAACTGGGCGCCATCATCATCTGACCCTGAGCTCTGAACTGACTGACCCTCTGAAGCAGGAAGTGTCGCTGAAGCGGTCTAGGTCTGAGCTAGGGCTTGTGCTGCCTGTGAAGCTGCAAGTATGTCTGTCGTAGGATCTGACGAGGCGACAGACGAGGGGAGCCTTTGAGTAGTCATGATAGCTGGAGCTGCTGTAGACGGACCGGCAGTATGCATGTGAGGCGGAGTAGGCATGCCGGTCAACTCACTGAATGATGCTCCAAGACTCCTGGAGACTGACGACTCAGGCACGAATAGCGAGGAAGTCTGCTCTGGTGAGAAACCCGTGTGATAAGGAGTGAACTGCGGGGCTACACCAGGTGAAGCTAACCACTGGGACACCTGTACAGGAGGTGAAGTAAACTGAGCTGGAGGCTGTCCCTGACTCTGAAGCCCGATGGGCTGTACTGCTGGAGTCGTCAAAGTGGTAGGAGGCTGTGCAAGCTAGGGCAAAGTCTGTGGCAGTGGAATCCCAATGGCTGTCACTACATGCTGCATGAATCCCATGAGCTGCTGCTGCATGAGTAACTGCTGGTGCTGAAGGAGCTGCTGCTGCCGCTGAAACTCGTCCTGACGAGCCTGAAACTGTGCGAAGTTTGTAGCTGTCTCCTGTGCCTGTCGTGTCTAATCCTGCTGCATCCGCTCAAGAATAGCAATGAGAGCGGGGTCTGTCTGTGGAGCAGGTGGAGCAGAACTAGAGCTACCGGCCTCTGCATCGTGTCTGCGTGGAGGCATCTGAGGTATAGGCTGGTAGTCGTCGTCAGAGCTGTCACTGTACTCACTCACTCCCTGCTGTGCCTCTAGCTCCTCCTCCTCAGTGGCTGCAATCCCTCTGATGATCTCATCCTGCTGAGCTGCAGACTCTGGCACATCGAGGCGACGGCTAGGCTGACTGGGTGCCTGAGGAGTGGCGTGTCTGATCCTCTGTGACAGGTTGTAAGTTGGGAACTCTGTAGTGGCACCTGTATACTCATCCATCATGCCAGGGGGCTTATCAATCACAACTCTGCGGATGAGGAACGTGATCCAGTGAGCATAGGGAAGCTGCCTGCGACCCTTGAATCCCTCAGCTATAGTATCCTCCATCTCTGAAAGAAAGAGGTCCCAGATGTCAAACACTGTCATCTGCATGATGGCATTGAGAAGCCAGAGCTGTAAGCGAGTCAGGCCCTCCCTGTATCCCAACCTAGGAAGCAGTGTCCTCCTGATGATGGCCTCTAGTATCCTCGCTGTAGGAGTCAAGTCACTGGGGTTCTTGCTCGACCCCTCACCAAACGGCTCCTTGAAGCAATGGCGCACTAAGTCTGTAGGGGGCACCAACCCTCCATGAGGACGCCTGGGAGGCTCCTGATGTCCATAGCAAACCTCATGCATCCTTACAGGCTGCTCCTGTAGTCTCAGTATCTCTCTAGCCCTGCTACTCGTCACTCTATAGTCTTTGCCGTTGAAGGCAAAGTGAATGAATCTGTGATGAGGATCGATGTAGAGCGAGGCATAAAACTGACGAACCCAAGAAGGTACATATATCCCTGTCCGTCCAATCAGATCTGACAGTCCTGGTAGATATGACAAGTATTGTCGAATGCCCTCTCCGGCTGCTGCCACAATGGACTCTATCGGACAGACCCTCTGTGATCTGAACACTGCCCCACTGTTTAGATATGCATTGTAGAAATCCTCCTGCAGTGGCGTGTAGAACCCCTCAGCTGCTCTCTCATCCCTCCTCGGAGGGAACCAAACCTCAAACTCAACAAACCGCAGCTGCTGAACCTGCCTGGCTGTAGCGGCCCTCAAGTCAAGGTGAACCACTAGAGGCGGACCCTGTGGTCTGGGCGGAGGGCGTGAACCCCTGCACCGTGTAGCTGGCCTCGGTGGAACTGCAGCACTGGTACGACTCGAGCGGCGTAGCTGAGGTGCCGGCTCGGTCTCCTGACTCTCCTGAGTCTCCTGGGCTAGCCGAGGCTCTGCTGGTGGAGGCTGCTGCTGTGCTGACGGACCCTCCTCAATGGCAACCCGTCGTCCTGCAAACGTGGCAGTCCCTGCTGGACTACCATGACGACGCTCAACCTCCTCAATCGCAGCTCTGACTGCGGGTGAAACTGGCTGATCTGCAATGACAACTCCGCTGCGGGTGCCACCTCTCTCGGCACGCTCTGCGGCCTCTGCAACAGCTGCTGCTCTGGCTGTCTCTGCGTCGGGGTACTTCCGCTTCTTGGATGTTACTTGCTTGGTTGATTTGCCCTTGGATCCGGCTGGCTGACGAGGCGGGGGCCTCCGATCATCTTCACCTGGGCCACCACCAATATTCTTGGTGCGAGCCATCTGAACTGACAAGATGGTGAACTGACGCTGATGAAGATCAACTGTCAAACTGTCGCTTTCGAGGCTTGGCCTCGATCCTTACTCACGAGCTTGGCTCCGAGTTAACTGCCAACTGCCAATTGAACCACAACGGAACCGACTCGCTGCACGATAGAATAGATGGATATACAAATAAATACCATATTGCTAATATATACAAAACCCTAATAGAGAAAGCAATGTAGATGCGAAAATGAATCGAGTGGCTTTCTACCTGACGATCAGCGATCCGAGAATAGATAAGACGTCACGTGGGGGATCTTGGAACCGGTTAGGGTTAGGTCAAACGCCCTGAATGCAATGGGGAATCAATGTATTTAGAATTTGATCTAGGTCACAATTGGAGATCAAGATTGAACCACAAGATTTGCCTTACCAAACAATGGGAGGATAGGGCAAGAGCGGCGAAGATTGGCAGCCTTGGCAATGATGAAGCAACGAGCTAGGGCGCGAGGAGGCCGACGAGGCACTGAGCAGAGGCAAGGCAGGGCCGGAGCTCGGCGACGCTTGGCTGCGACGGACCGGTGGTGGCGCGGGACAGGGGCACGGAGGCGCGCGGCTGGGCAGGCGTGGTGGCGCACGGCTGGGCAGGCGTGGTGGCGCGGCGAGGCTGCGGCGGCGTGCGGCTGCTCGGGCTAGGGCTGGCGAGCGAGGCTGCGGCGGCGCGGCTAGGCAGGAGGTGGCGGCTTGGTTGCGGGCTCACGGAGGCGCTGGTAAGGCAGGTGAACCGAAGGTCCGGATTTATAATCCCCCAAACGCGACAGAAAAGGAAACCGAAAAGAGACTTGAAGTCGCGCGAGATCTACTGACCGGACGCTCCGGTGGTAGCGACCGGACGCTACCACCCAGCGTCCGGTCGATTCCAGAGAGGTCCAAATCCTCTAGAATCGCGACCGGACGCGTCCGGTGGTCCATGACCGGACGCAGGCAGGGTCCGGTCAGTTTAACTTTGTCGATCGACCGGACGCTAAGCCCTTTCTAACCGGACGCACAGACGCAGCGTCCGGTCACTCCTTCAACAGCAGTTCACCTCCTGTGAACTGACCGGACGCTGGACAGCAGCGTCCGGTGCAGCATCCGGTGCACCTTTTCCAGCAATCCTTCAACCTTCCTTTGCGCTGCCTGTTCCCAATCAAGTCCCAACTTGAATAAGATCCAAATAAACACCAATTGGGACTGATGTGAGTGACCTCTCTCAAACCCTCATATTTTTCAAAATATTTTGCCTTAGGCTATAATTCTTTTTAAGAAACTAGGCAACAAGAGGGCAAATGAAACAAAACGACAAAACAACATTCATGCATATGTAATGCTTGTAAGTAAATCTAGTTGCTTGTCAAGTTTGATCCAAGGTTAAGCTTCTTCACACGCTTTTCGGCGGTTATCTTAACCATGTTAGACAAGCCCTATATGCATTGCTACAAATTAAACATGTTGTATATTACAATGAATGCAAGGGACAACACAAGCTCAATTTTTAGTGAAGTTACTAAAATCAAGTACATTGAGCTCATTCCGCAATCTACAAAATGTAGCTTCATCTAACGGTTTAGTAAAGATATCTGCTAATTGATCTTCGGATCTTACACCCTCTAGTGATATATCATTTTTGGCTACATGATCTCTTAGAAAATGATGGCGGATATCTATATGCTTGGTGCGAGAATATTGAACCGGATTATTTGCAAGTTTTACCGCACTTTCATTGTCGCACAAGAGAGGTACTTTCTCTAGAACTACTCCATAGTCTAGTAAGTTTGTTTCATGTATAATATTTGTGCACAACAAGCACCCGCGGCAATGTATTCCGCTTTGGCGGTGGACAAAGCCACACTATTTTGTTTCTTGGAGGACCAAGACACAAGTGATCTACCAAGCAAATGGCACCCTCCGGATGTGCTCTTTCTATCAACTTTGCATCCGGCGTAGTCCGAATCGGAATAGCCAATTAATTCAAATAAAGCTCCTTTGGGATACCAAAGGCCTATGCTTGGTGTGTGCTTAAGATACCTAAGGATTCTTTTTACGGCAATTAAATGTGTTTCCTTAGGACTAGCTTGAAATCTAGCACACATACACACACTAAACATGATGTCGGGCCTAGATACGGTTAAATATAACAAGCTACCAATCATAGAACGGTAGAGAGTTTGATCAACCGAGTTACCTCCCTCATCTAGGTCAAGATGTCCATTGGTAGGCATTGGGGTCTTGATTGGCTTACATTCATCCATCTTGAATCTCTTGAGAAGATCTTTTGTGTATTTCTCTTGAGAGATGAATATACCTTCTTTCATTTGCTTGACTTGAAAACCAAGAAAGAATGTAAGCTCACCAATCATTGACATCTCGAACTCCTTAGACATCAATTCACCAAATTCTTTGCATGAGTCTTCATTTGATGATCCAAAGATGATATCATCAACATATACTTGACAAATGAAGATATGCCCATCAAGCTTCTTGGTGAATAGTGTGGTGTCGACCTTCCCAATGGTGAAGCCCTTTTCAATAAGAAAGTCCCGAAGGCGCTCATACTAAGCTCTTGGGGCTTGCTTAAGCCCATATAGTGCCTTGTACAACCTATAAACATGATTAGGATATCTAGGGTCTTCAAACCCGGGAGGTTGATCAACATAGACTAGTTCATTAATAAAGCCATTTAAGAATGCACTTTTCACATCCATTTGATATAGTTTCATTTCATGATGTGATGCATATGCAAGAAGGATACGGATGGCTTCTAATCTTGCAACCGGTGCAAAGGTTTCTCCAAAATCTAGACCTTCAACTTGAGAGAACCCCTTTGCCACTAGTCTTGCCTTGTTCCTCACAACAACACCTTGATCATCTTGCTTGTTGCGGAACACCCACTTTGTTCCAATAACTCTTGCATCTTTTGATCGCTCTTCAAGATTCCAAACTTCATTGCGAGTGAAGTTGTTCAACTCTTCATGCATGGCATTGATCCAATCCGGATCTTTAAGAGCATCTTCTACCTTGGTAGGCTCATAGCAAGAGACAAAAGAGTGATGAGCAATAAATGAAGTAAGCTTTTGAGATCGAGTCATCACCCCCTTTGTTGGACTCCCTATGATGAGATCTTGTGGATGATCTTGTAGGAGAGGTGTATTTCTTCTATTGACCACTTGAGGAGGAGGTTGTGGAGCATCAACATCTTGTGCTTGTACCACCATTTGCTCATGGGAGATATGAGTATCTTCATTTTCTACTCTCCCAACTTTTTCACCATCTTGTGGTACATTTGATGAAGAGGGTTGATTAATGACTTGTACATCATCTTCATCATCTTTTGGCTTGATGTCTTCCACCGGAATATTCTTCATAGCCTCCCTCAATGGTTCATCACCTACATCATCAAGATTCTCATGTGCTCCTTGGGAGCCGTTAGATTCATCAAATTCCACATCATATGTTTCTTCAACCAAGCCGGTGGCATGATTAAATACTCTATATGCTTTGGACTTCAATGAGTAACCAACAAGAAAACCTATATCACAACGCCTTTGAAACTTCCCTAGGTGTTGCCGCTTCTTATAGATGTAGCACTTGCAACCAAACACCCTAAAGAAGGAGACGTCCGGCTTCTTCCCATTGAGCAACTCATATGGAGTCTTGACAAGGAACTTTTGAAGAAATAGGCGGTTGGATGCATAACATGCGGTGTTGATTGCTTCCGCCCATAGAGCTTCGGGGGTGTTGTACTCATCTAGCATTGTCCTTGCAAGAGTGATCAAAGTCCGGTTCTTTCTCTCAACTACACCATTTTGTTGAGGAGTATAGGTTGCGGAGACTTTATGTTTGATTCCAACTTCATCACAATAAGCTTCTATATTTGTGTTGTCAAACTCTTTGCCATTGTCACTTCTTATCTTCTTGAGCTTCACTTCAAATTCATTTTGAGCTCTCTTGGCAAACTTCTTGAAACAAGATGCAACTTTGGATTTGTCATGAAGAAAGAACACCCATGTATATCTTGAATAGTCATCCACAATCACAAGACAATAGAGATTTCCTTCCAAACTCTTGTATGTTGTTGGTCCAAATAAATCCATGTGTAGGAGTTCTAGCACTCTTATGGTTGACATGAAAGCTTTGGTTGGATGAGTGTTTGTAACTTACTTGCCGGCTTGACATGCACTACAAAGCTTGTCCTTCTCAAACTTCACATCCTTCAACCCTCTCACCAAATCATTCTTCATAAGCTTCTTGAGTGAGCTCATCCCAACATGAGCAAGTCTTCTATGCCATAGCCACCCAAGTGTTATTTTGGTGAATAGGCAAGTCTTCAAGTTTGCATCTTCGGAGGTGAAGTCAACTAGATATAAGTTATTGTATCTAAATTCATTGAATATCACTTGATTGTCATCTACCTTGGATACAACCACCTCCTTCTCGGTGAATAAGCATTGAAAGCCAAGATCACACAATTGCCCAACGGATAGCAAGTTGAAGCTCAATGAAGCAACATAGAGCACATTGGAGATGGAATGATCATTTGATATTGCCACTTTGCCCAATCCTTTAACCTTGCCCTTTGAATTATCTCCAAATGTTATTTTCTCTTGTCCATCTACCTCTTCATCTAGTGAGGTGAACATACGAGGATCACCGGTCATATGTTGAGTGCAACCACTATCAATAACCCAATGACTTCCACCGGTCTTGTAGTTCACCTACACACAAAAGATTCAAGCTTTAGGGATCCAAGCTTGTTGAGGGCCCTTCACCTTCTCAACAAGTGACTTAGCCACCCAAACTTTCTTAGGCCTACTCTTGTTGGGGGGACCTAAGAACATGACTTTCATCTTTCCACTCGAATCTTTTCTAAGCATGTAGTGAGCATTGAAAGCAAAGGGTCTAGCATGCTTGGGCAAGGGTTGTGGTGGTGGAGTTTGACACTCATGAGCAAAGTGGCCTTCTAGTCCACACTCAAAACATCTCTTTGGCTTTGGCTTTGGCTTTGATTGTTAGTGTTGAGATTGAGCCTTCTTCTTCTCTACACTTGCCATATATCCAATGCCACTTCTATCCATCTTTATGACGGTATTCATGAGTAGCTCACTTTGGAGATGCTTGCCTCTAGCAAACTTGCTCAATCCCACCTTGAGATGCTCTTTCTCCATCTTGAGCTTCTTATTCTCTTCCTTGAGAATATCATTGTTCTTCTCCTCCTTGAGTTTCTTGATTTCTTCTTTTAGCTTCTCATTCTCAAGGATCACCTCTTTGTCATGATCAAGAGTTTCTAGCACAATGGTGTTGTGACTTTTCATCTCTTTAAGATCTTTCATGAGCTTCTCATTGTCACTCTTGAGCTTGACAAACTCATCATAGTCATTGCACTCAACCACTTGCTTGCCCTTGCTACTAGATCCATGCTCAATGCTTTCATCAATTAAATCATCACATGAGGTAGCTATATCAATCTTAACAACATGGTTAGTAGCATCATGTGGCTCATTTGGTAAGAATTCTTGTGCAATAATAAGGGTATCATAATTGATCTTTAGAGTTGTATATTCATCTTTTAGCTTATGGTGACTAGTGACAAGCTCATTGTGCACCCACTCAAGTTTATCATTTTTATCTTTAAGCTCTTTCTTAGAAGATTTGAGCTCCTTGAGTTTGGATGATATAGAATCATTTGTTTCTTTGAGCTCATCATTAGCCTTTTCTAATGTATCACACTTAGCTAAGAGTGAATCATTTTTAGCATCAAGTTTTTCATTTGTAGCTCTACTCTTTCTAATGATCTTAGTATATTTTCTTAGTATTTTGACAAGATCATCATATGTAGGTGAGTCATCATCATCGCTATCACTATCATCATCACTAGCATGTTCATCATCACTACTATCATCACTCTTAGTTACCTTGCGTTCACCTTTGGCCATAAAGCATAGGTGTGTAGAGGATGATGGCGATGGTGGCGGTGAAGATGCAAGATCAATAGCAATGGCGGCCACTTTTTCATCGTCACTCTCATCATCGGATGATCCACTTGATGAATCAATGTCCATGAGCCAATCACCGACAATGTAGGCCTTGCCACTCTTCTTCTTCTTGTAGAAGTCCCTCTTTTTGCCATCTCTCTTCTTGTATGGCTTGTTCTTCTTCTTTTCATCTTCATCACTTGAATCATCTTTCTTGCCCTTATTCTTGAACTTGTCTTTCTTGGGCTTTGTGCATTGATGAGCTAGATGGCCAAGTTCGCCACAATTGTAGCAATCCATCTCGGAGATTGGCTTTCTTCTTGAGCTTGTGAAGAACTTCTTCTTGCCATCAAACTTGATGCCACTCTTATTTAGCCTTTTTAGCATCTTGGTGGTCTTCTTCACCATGAGGGCAAGGCTTTCTTCATCATCTTCATCACTTGAGCTCTCATACTCAAGTTTTGCTTTGCCCTTGTCTTGGCTAGCTTTGAATGCTAAGTCCTTCTCTTTCTTCTTTGTAGAGGATGAGCCATCTTGTGGTGTGATGTGCATGTACATCTCATGAGCATTGATCTTTCCCAAGATTTGTGTCGGTGTAGCGGTGGAAAGATCACCTTGATGTAGCACGGTCACAATATGCCCATATTTATCAATAGGGAGGACACTCAAGATTTTTCTCACAACATCGGATGGTGACATTTGAGTAAGTCCAAGCCCATTGACTTCCTCTACAAGAACATTTAATCGAGAATACATCTCATTAGCACTTTTTTTGGGAAACATCTCAAAAGAATTTAGCTTTTTAATCACAAGATGATAGCGTTCCTCACGCTCACTCTTGGTTCCCTCATGGAGCGCACAAACGTCCGACCATAGAGCATGGGCGTCTTTGTGGTTCCTTACACGATTGAACACCTCTTTACAAAGGCCTCTAAAAATGGTGTTGCGAGCCTTTGCATTCCATTTCTCATAATTCACTTCATCGCCTTGAAGTTGTGCGGCATTCCTAGGTGCGGGGAACCCTTGAGAGGCGGCTCTAAGAATTCCAACATCTAGAGCTTCTAAGTATGCCTCCATGTGGATTTTCCAATATGGAAAATCATCTCCCTCAAAGATAGGAGGAGGTCCATCCCCGTGAGACATCTTGCTCTAAGCGATTAAGCTTAAAAACGTGAGCACGAGGCTCTGATACCAATTGAAAGGATCAAGATGCCCAAGAGGGGGGGGTGAATTGGGCTAATTCTAAATTCTCTTGCAATAATCAAATCCTTCGGATAGCCCAATTAACCCCTTGTGCCTAGAAAAGTGTTTGTATCAAACTAATGCACAACAACCTCTCAACCTATATTCCAAACTTACTCTAGCAAGCAATTCTATGGATGTAAAACAAGTATTGAATTGCTCAAAGTAAATACTCAAAGTAAGAGCTCAAAGTAAGTAGAGAGAGAAAGAAACGCGGCGATGTTTTGCCGAGGTATCGGAGAGTCGCCACTCCCCACTAGTCCTCGTTGGAGCACCCGCGCAAGGGTGTAGCTCCCCCTTGATCCGCGCAAGGATCAAGTGCTCTCTACGGGTTGATTCTTCGACACTCCGTCGCGGTGAATCACCCAAAACCGCTCACAACTTGAGTTGGGTCACCCACAAGCTCCGCCGGGTGAACACCAAACTCCCAATCACCACCAAGCCGTCTAGGTGATGGCGATCACCAAGAGTAACAAGCACGAACTCTCACTTGACCACGCGAAGCCTAATGAGAAGATGGATGCACACTTTGCTACTCTTGATTTGCTAGTGAGGCTACTCTCTTGGATTCTCAAATCACAAACACCTCACTAGGATCTTGCTCTTCTTGGCACTCACAAACGTGTTTCTCAGCTGTTGGAATGAGCAAAGGATGCTCCACTCACGAGTGAAGCTTCTATTTATAAGCCAGCCTGAAAAACGAACCGTTATGAGCTTCTGCGGGATGACCGGACGCTCCGGTCGTGATGACCGGACGCTCCGGTCAGTTCAACCCGCGAACTAGCATTCAAGTGATGACCGGACGCTGTCAGGGTCCGGTCAGTACCGACCGGACGCGTCCGGTCGCTCTTGGATGCTTACTGTAAACGACCGGACGCAGGATACTCAGGGTCCGGTCACACTGACCGGACGCGTCTGGTCACACTTTTCCAAGTCTGGACCCTTACTGGAGTTGACCGGACGTTGGCCCTCAGCGTCCGGTCACATGACCTCCCAGCGTCCGGTCACACCAGACTTGATCTTCTCGGTCAAATGAACTGACCGGACCCTGCGGCCAGCGTCCGGTCGCACCGGAGCCAGCGTCCGGTCAGTATTTGACCCTCCATTCACTTCCAACTTCCGAACATATGTGAATGAAGTTTGCTCCAAAGGATCTTAGGCATTCATAGGAGCTACCTAGAGCTAGTTTTAACAAGTGTGCACCACACCTAACTCACTAGACTCAACTAGGTCAAGCTACCCGTTCATACCCCCCTTCATAGTACGACCAAAGGAAAAAACAAAGTCCTAAACTACTCTAAGTGTCTCTCCAACTTCAATCGACACTTAGAACTAGTTATCCTTAACCTTGTCGTCCATCCTTTGAAAACCGAAACGATTTCCATCGTAGGGGCATGACAACCTCGATTGCCCAATCGATCTCCATTACCATGACCTAACTTAATTGCCTCTGCAAAACACACGTTAGTCATAGTAATCTTGTATTGACATTAATCACCGAAATCCAACTAGGGGCCTAGATGCTTTCACTTTGGATAAAAAAATCAAACGGATTATAATTTGGAACGGAATTAGTACCAGAAATGAGTGTGGTGGTGGTTTTGCACAGAGAAGAAAAGAAGTGGATACGGTAAAAGGGGTTGAGCTATACGTATGGCAGGAGTTCCTTATTGATTTCTACCTACTGTGCTCGCTACACGGTACACGTATACATACTTTATGTACGCAACGTCCGACGAGCGACAAGGACGTGACAACCTATACGAAAAGACGGCCAAATCTGTGCAGGCAGTCAGGCAGAGCAGAAGGGGTACTCCGTACACGTAACACAGCACGCGGCGGATAACCCGGAAGGAATCGCGAATCGCAAAGCAAAAAAAGCACCCCGTATTCCCGTTCCCACCCTCGACTCCTGTCCTATTCGCTCGCCAGTCGCCACCTGCAGCCCTCCACGGCTCCACTCCATTTCGGCATTTCGCACTCCCACCACCACCTCCGCGCCGCGGCCCCACGTCTTCCTCCTCCCTCCCGACACACCTCTTTAACTCGCCTCCGCTTCCAAAAAATGCTCCAGTTAATTTAATCCAGACGAGGAATCGCCTCGCCTCGCCCCGGATCTCTCGCCCGCGAATTCCCAGGCCCGCTCGCTCGCCGACAGGCGACAGGACCCCGCGATCGGCTCCGGCGGGAGGTTGACTCGCACTGCGGCGGGGCGCGCCGCCGCCGCCGCTCGGCACGGCACGGGGCTTGTCGGATCGGCAGTCGCTTTCGGGTCGGGCGCTGTCGAGGCCAGCGGTGCCGGGGCAATGCGGTCAGTTTGTCGAGCTGTTTGAGGCGCGTGGCTGGGATCTGAGTGAGGGTGCCAGATAGGGGGCGCGAGCGAGCTTCTGTCGGTGGGGAGTTGGTGGTGGTTGTAGGCGTACGGCGCGCGTTGTGCTGCCGGGATGGAGCACGTAGTCGGGGGCAAGTTCAAGCTCGGGAAGAAGCTCGGGAGCGGATCCTTTGGGGAGCTCTACCTCGGTGCGTCCCGGTGATGGGTCCTTGCTTTGTGGAGCTCACTTTTCGTTTTTTTCCCCGCCGGGAATGCTTCGGTGTGTTCGTGCTTCTGACCGTGCTTGTTTGATTTGTGTGCAGCCGTGAACGTGCAGAATGGCGAGGACGTGGCTGTCAAACTGGTATGCCACGAACAGCTTCCGCATGATTTTAGTGTCCGCTATCCATGTCTTGGTGAACAGGACTGTGTTAGGAGTTAACTCTAGTCAGAGTAACTGAAATCTGTAGTTAGCCTAATCGGTTGCTACTCACCTTGCAAGCATTATTGCGTATTAGGAGCTCGGCAATTACAGCACAAACGTTCCTGTACAGAAATGATGTTATCCAGCGCTGTCTATGCCTCCTGCGACAGAATTGTCAACAGTGGGACCATTTGGGTCCTGGAATAAGCTTCATCCACGTGAAATGAATCATTTGTACCACACAATTTTATTCTGGAGAAAGGTTTGCTCATTTGAGTCAGTGAACCTGTAGCACTTCATTTGAGTCAATGAACCTGTAGCACTCCTCTGAAGTGAGGGTATCAATGCTAATCTCAAAGCAGCCATTAGAAACTAATCTCTTGTTTGTTCTGATTGGATTGGTCTTAAACTTGAGTTTAGCTTCTTTGGAGTTATGTTTTCTCTATATATGCTAAATTAAATTAGTGTGTTAGACTGTTTGCTGATGGTGAGTGTTTCTCCAAGGCTGTAATGTCAACAGTGGCATATCAAAAAATATTTTAGCACAGATATGTTTAGTGCATCTTCATAATTGCTAGGTGATTGATCCTTTTTAGAAGAGCTTGATTCGCGGTCATTGATATTGTTGGTCTTAGTTGCTATTAGGAATTTAGGACTGATTGCTCACCATATTTTGCGTGTGTATATTTCTTCTTATTAGGAATCGGTCAAATCACGGCACCCACAGCTTCACTATGAATCAAAACTATACATGCTTTTGCAGGGTGGAAGTAAGTGCAACCAAAGTAGAATTTGGTTAGCTCAATTACACTGGTATTTTACTGATCTGTTTCTGTTCTGCCCTGATTTGTAGCTGGGATTCCACATCTTAAGTGGTTCGGGGTGGAGGGGGAGTACAATGTCATGGTGATTGATCTGCTTGGTCCAAGTCTGGAGGACTTATTTAACTACTGCAGCAGAAAGTTCTCCCTTAAAACAGTACTAATGCTTGCTGATCAGATGGTGAGTCTATCTTATGGTTCTACATTATTGTTGTATTTGTTTTGGACCTTTTGAAACCACATACTGATGTAGTGTCAAAGCATTCTCCACTTTCCATTTCATTGGTCTTTGCAAACAAAAATAACATGCCTTCTTCATGTGGGATACAGATCAGTAGAGTAGAATATATGCACACGAAGGGGTTTCTACATCGTGATATCAAGCCCGATAATTTCCTCATGGGTTTAGGACGTAAAGCAAACCAGGTATGTGCTACTTCTGCTAAACCTCATTAAGAGTCAGTTTTCCTATTGGAAGCATTTTGTCTACCAAATTGAACAATGGTGAATCAAAAGATTTTGAATATGAGACTCTTTAAGAATCCTATTATCTGATGTCTAATGATAACAGTGAAGTTCAATGACGTTTCTTATTATGAGAAATGACTATTAGCTTGCTGGAAAAGTTACCATCTGAAAACAGTTGTGCACACTCCACAGGTATTTGTTATCGACTATGGCCTTGTGAAAAAGTATCGAGATCTCCAAACTCATAAGCACATACCATACAGGTAAAGGAGAATCTATGCCTATAAAATTATAAAGCTACTTCTAACTTAGCATCCTGAAAGTGGGAGATTGTTCAGGTGTACCATCCCAATTAGATCCTGTAGTTTCGTGTCTGTATTCCTGTTCACTCAATGTTTTGATGCCATTGGCATTTTGACATAGTTCACGCATACCATAAACCTTTTTGTGGTGTACTATGCAACAGCTTATTACATGACTGAGTTCTTGGTTCTGAACCTACCTGAAAATTGAAATTTTGGATCAATTGCACCTTTTGTCTTGGGCTGAATTTGGTCATTCTTGAAAGGTTAACCTGGTACCTGGCATAATAGGAAGATGTTTTGCACTGGTTTTAACCATAGTGGTCAAGTTGGTTCATATAAGCAGGCCAGGGGCAGCCAACAATACTCAAACAATGTGTGTAGAAAATTATTAATAATAATAGGAAATATCAAAAGTTCAACATTGTAAAAACGCTGCTGTACTGATTAGTATTAACTTTTCATCTTTGACATGAAAAATTCCTGTTGCAATTTTTTTTTCCTGGAGGTTCATTTTTTTGGTTCTAAGCTTCTAGCCAGGACTACTTTATGTGTGTTATCATTTAAAAAGCTAATACAATTTGTCAATTTCTTGGTCTTGCCACAGGGAAAACAAAAACCTCACAGGAACAGCACGATATGCCAGTGTAAATACCCATCTCGGAGTAGGTGAGTTTATGGCTTGTAAATACAGATATCTGTATCATCAGTATCTGAACATTAAATGAGAGCAAAGGGAAACAGGGAAGGCAAATATTTTGAACAAATTAAAACTCTTCAAAACCTGTAAGCTGTAACACTAACAAATCTGAATGCCTTGATAGATGAATTTGGGTTAACCTTTCTTCATTTCCTTCTAGAGCAAAGCAGAAGAGATGATCTGGAATCTCTTGGTTATGTGCTGATGTATTTCTTAAGAGGAAGGTATGACATAATTTTTCTTCACTAGGATTTCCTATATTCTTGTGCACCATAACATTTTCTTGTCATCTTGGAATCCCCCAGTCTTCCTTGGCAAGGCCTGAAAGCTGGCACAAAGAAGCAAAAGTATGATAGAATCAGTGAAAAGAAAATGCTGACACCAGTTGAGGTACTTGATTTTTTAGATCAAGGGACAGTGCATTGTGAAGTCCCCATGATCCCATCACTTAATGTGCTGTTCAAACAACATGTTATGGTATTGATTTTCTGTGATAATAACATGCCAAATTCCTAAACAGGTCCTCTGTAAATCGTATCCATCAGAGTTTACTGCATACTTTCATTACTGTAGATCACTACGATTTGAAGATAAACCGGATTACTCCTATTTGAAGAGACTCTTCCGTGACTTATTTATCCGTGAGGGTATGGTTAAACATTATAAATGTATAATTGATGTTCCTTGCACCTCTATATTTTTTTTATGTGGCTTATGCTGGATACTTGCAGGGTACCAACTAGATTATGTATTTGACTGGACCATTATGAAGTATCCTCAGTTTAGAGATAAAAGCAAACTTCAGGTATGCACGCACGTTATTCATTTCCAGGTTCCAGCCCTTCATTAACCAATGTGATTTTCACTGGGCTGACATTTTGCATTTGTTCTTGGCAACTAGTCTAGCGGCAAGATTAGTGGGTTGGCAGGCCCTTCTGCAGAAAGGACTGATAGAACTGCAGGTCTGTAAATCTTTGAGCTAGGAAATAAATTGGTGAAATTTACCAAGTTTTTGTATCAACAAGGGGCACAACTACATCTCTGACAGATTATTTTCTGCAGCTGAAGCTTTGTTTAGAAGAACTGGATCTGGTTCTGGTCACAATCGAGAACACACCAAGCACAGAAGTCTTCTAGAGTCACTGATGCCATCCAAGGTGGTAAGATGTTTTGCTGTTCTGTACACCAGCTAATCGTTCTGCCATGATTTCAGAAGATCTTACCACTACATACTGTTTTCTGTAGACTGTTGATTCGGATAAAACAAGGCCATCCTCATCATCGCGCAATGGAAGCACGTCAAGAAGAGCTGTCCTTTCATCAAGCAAACCAAGCTCTTCTGGAGATCCAAGTGACCCAAACCGCATGGGTCGCCTGGTCCCGAGTAGCAGCAGCCGCCCACCGACTGCCCAAAGGGCACATTCTTCAGGTGGAACTGAGATGAGATCATCGTCTTTGTCAAAAATCAGAAGGTCTTCACATGATGACGCTATCAGGAACTTCGAGCTCCTCTCACTTGGTGCTGACAGGAGAAAATAAGGAACTGACGAAATGGGCCATGGACTCTGGATGATGACGATGGAGTGCTGGGGGTATTATGAGCAGGCAGCTCCAGTATTTGTATGTTGAAAAATATTCTTTTCAAAATAAAAGAGATGATTTAACTTATGAGATGTTTCCCTCCGGTCTACTAATACTTCCTCTGTTTGGAAGGGAATACAATTCTAGCATAGTATCAAGTAAAAAAGGTATATGATACTTCTTTCGTTCCAAGTCACAAGTCGCTTTGACTTTTTTGGTACATCAATTTGTCATCAGATTCGTCATCAGATCCATCATATTTGCCAATAAGTGTCATCAGACTTGGTTAAACTTTAGATAGTCTGACTAAGGACAGAACTAGAATCGTATCCTTTTTCCTATATAGATAGACGTAGTATAAGAGACTACAATACGTGGATCCGGCCGTACTAGAGAAGAGACGGTGAGACAACGAATAAAAGTTTGATGGTAGCTAAGTTTGTTGCCCTATCATTGCATCCATGTAGAAGAACAGAGAGGCAAACAGGGGTGATCATCGCCATGGCACGTAAGCTCGTCGCTCATCAGCAATTTCATGGCGGTCTGTCATCTCGGACGCCAGGGGGCCTCTGACGAACTGTGCTCACAAAGTGTGCAGAAGGCACAATTCCAGTTAGGCTCCCCGCTCGCTGAGCCAAGTGATGCGGTGATGCCTCTTCCACTTGGACCAGAAACGCCTTGGGGCTCTCGAGGGACGGAGGCCGGAGGGGGCACCGGTCGCCCTGGTCTGTTTGGGGCTAGTGACCTCAGCTTGTTCGGTTGACCGGTTCGTATCGTGGCTGGTTTGTGTGAGAGAAAAATACTGTTCCGGCTAAAAATTTACGATCGTTTACGATAAGCCACAGCCAAACGAATTCCTGAAGGTTCGAGGAGTAACTTCCACGAGCTTGGTCGCCGACTCGCCGTGCATTCATAAAACGGAACATGCTTGTTTCTTCCACTCGTGTACAATGTTTAGCAGGAATCGCAGCAGCATGACAGCGCCACTGCCCACTAGCTTCAAAGTCAATACATCAAATTTTGCAATGGGGATTGAAAAACAAAAACTGTCACAAGCAACCCCATTCAATTCTGAGTAAAGATGCGGGAGTACCCAGTGCAGACGGCTGTGAGAACTTGAGATGGCATGTATCTGAGTCAGGCGGTACAATGGTGATGGTACATGACTGGATAGACGCTATGATGTGTACCTGAATCAGAACTGACTAGGTTAGCCTATGCTTGCCGGTAGCTTCTGAGCTACAAATACCGTGCATTGTTGCAAGAAGAAACGCGTCCTAGAATCCCAGGCCTGCTTACAAAGTAAAGCGAAATAATCAGCAAGATAGTGTGAGACCATCAAATAGAAAATTAATTTATTTAAGATGGAGATTTTTTTTTCTGGTAACACTTGTTGTCTTACAAGTATGTTAATATATAATCGATCTCTTCGCCACAATGTCGTAATCCCAAAGTATCTGATTGGATCCACAAGACTAAACCTCCTGTAGAGGAAATGATGTTCAACGTGAAGTATTAGAAAATCCAATGCTCTGTCTATTTTGATCCCAACCGCCAAATTTTTAATTGAGTGCCATGTATGATGCGTGTACGCCAGTTGTACCTGATGAGTCAGACAGTACCCTTAAGACCACGAACAATGTGATGGTACATGAATGGATATAGATGCTCTGGTGTGTATCTGCATCAGAAATTCAAAACTGACTACGTCAGCCTATGTTGCAGGCAGATTTTGTAACTGCAAATGCTGTGCGTTGCTCCAACAAGGAACGCGTCCTGCGATCCTGGTTCCTGGACATGGTTTCTGGTATATGATAAGAGGGGTATGAATTTATGAAAACAAAACAACAATATGTGTTAACTGTTAAGCAAATTAAATGGGAGTATGGTCGAATTTCCAACTGTGAAGCAAAGAGAACAAGAGTTTTTGCTGAAAACTGTCGCCACGATGTAGCCATGTGGTCCACAAACTGTTGCCACGATTCTTTGAACCTATACTGGAGGAAATTGATGCTCAAAGTGAAGCATTAGAAAAGATAAACATAGTGTCTACAACATTTGATCCCAGCCCCTATTTTTTTAATCAAGTGGCATGTGTGTTGTGTATACTTGTACACCACGTCTACTTGATGAGAAGGGCATCTTTCTATTGACTTATTATTAAAGGCAATATACAAATTCTTTTTTTAGAGAACGCGCTTAGGCGTGTATTTCATTAAGGGCAATATACAAATTCTAGAAGGCTATTAATTTTTGTAATGACACAAAATACAAGACTTATCCCCAAAGCTATATAATACACATAAAAAAGAAATGCATTCACAACTATACACTTCATCCGTTCCTCAGCGCACACACACCTTGGAGACATGATGCTCTATGTGGAAAAACTGTGCGCCCTGTAACTTCAAGGAAATTATTAGAACCCAGGTCCCGTGCTTAATCAAGCCACTGCGTGGAGCGTGGACGGTGGATCACAGGAATCAAATGTGGAAGGATTATCCCTACCTTTTTCACCTGCCCTTGGTCCCACCCTTAAATAGACAGGAGCCTCAACTAAATTCGAGTGAAGAAACTAAGAATTAAACTCGCAAGCATATTTTGCTTACCTCTCTGCTCCCTCTCCTTTCTTGAACTCCTCCCTGTGCCATCCCTGCTGCCACTCCATGGCTGATCCTAGCATGATATGTGCTGTTCTGCAGCCTGTGTGTGGCTTCATCAATGAAGCAGGGGTTCCTGCAGCCACTGCAAGAGGTGTCTCATCTTTCGCCTGCATCAAGCGCAACCTCAGAGACCTCACAAAAGCCATGGAGGACCTGCAAGCTGTCGAGAAGGTGGTTCGAGGACAAGTTGCGCTTGAGACCAACAACCTCAACGAGTGCCATCCTCAAGTCAGCCTGTGGCAAACGAGGGTCCTCCATGTCCTAGTCGACCCCATCGTCCAAGAATCTGATCAATTGTTTCAATCCTCTTGTTTATGTAGTTCTTCTCTAAGCCTTAGGAAAAGATACTGTCTTGGCAAACGTGTCGCCGAGATGTTGGAGGATGTAGATAGGCTAATCAGAGAAGGGAAACAATTTGATACGTTTGCATCCAAACGTTTGCCAGATTCTGTCGAGGAGCGACCACGGACGAAAACATTTGGCTTCGAGCCAGTCCTGAGGGATCTTGGGAAATATTGTGACAGCACCAATGTGAGCATCATCGGAGTTTGTGGTCCAGGAGGTGTTGGAAAGACGACACTCCTTAACACGTTCAACAATGAGCTCAAAGCATGTGGCAGGGATTACCAGGTATGCAAGGCTCTCCAAAATCCAAATAAACTAGTCAGTTAAATTTAGCATGAAAATTTAAATAAACATTCTTATCTGTTCCTAAAAGGAGTTAGCTTAGTGACCCTCGGATTACATCGCTAGTCAAATTACTCCTTTTCAATTTACAACAAAATTTGTAAATCATGATTTTTCTCTTGTTTTATGTTCGATGCTTTTTGCCTTCCCCATGCAAAGCCCTATGCAGTCTGCAGGCCTCTCTTGAGCTTTACATGATTATTAGTCTTGTGTGAGTATGGCAACACAACTTTTAGAATGGTCTAAATCATGCAAATCAGATATAGAGATACTGATATAGGGAGGATATGCTCTATAGCCTTGCATTATTTCAAGATTGAACTCAATCGCGTCCACATTCTACAAAAAATAAAACCTATAAATACTTATCTTTCAAGTAGGGTTTATTGTCTGACGGGAAGGAGGTTTGGGTGGCTAGCTGCTCCAGCTTTGGAGCAAGCGACCCAGGTTCGAATCCTTGGGTCCCCGCTCTTGCTAGAGTTGGAGGGCAGCTTGGCCAAGGGGAGCTAATTGTCTGTTGTCCGGATAAATGATCAGTATTACTTATTCAGCTCTCAGATCACAAACAGATGCATTGTGACGTTTACTTCTCAGATGTAGGTTAAATTTGCATAATTTTCCTTTTGTTTATAGTAAATTTATATCCTTTTTAACTTCTTGAGCAGCAGATTAACTCTCCCTCTAACACACTTCATACCCGTAAAATTAAAAATTTACCGAGGGCAGTTCAACTGTATCCTAATACTTTTTTGTTGCCACAATAATTTTGATAGGTGGTGATCATGATTGAGGTGTCCAATTCTAAAACTCTAAACAAAGCAGCAATCCAGAGTACAATTACAGACCGTCTTGGGTTGCCATGGGATGACAGACAGACAGAGGAAGCTCGTGCGAGGTTCTTAATGAAAGCGCTGAGAAGAAAGAAGTTTGTAATTTTATTGGATGATGTCTGGAACAAATTCCAACTAGAAGATGTTGGGATCCCTACCCCTGATTCTGAGAGCAAAAGCAAAGTAATTCTCACATCACGTTCTGTGGATGTGTGCTATCAAATGGGAGCTCAACAGAGCTTGATCAAGATGGAGTACCTAGAGAAGGAGGCAGCATGGGAGCTCTTCCGAAGCAATTTGAGCACTCAGGCAATTGCAGCCATTGATTCATCTGGCCCCAACAATGCTGTAAAACAACATGCTAATGCAATTGTCCAAAGCTGCGGTGGTTTGCCACTAGCACTCAAGGTGATAGCGAGTGCTGTGGCAGGGCTGACAACACCAAGTGAATGGAGTTTGGCAATGCAAGCAACCAAGCATGACATCAAGGATATAGATGGAATCCCAGAAATGTTCCATAAACTGAAATATAGTTATGATAAGTTGACACAAACACAGCAGCAATGCTTCCTGTATTGCACCCTTTTCCCTGAATATGGTTCAATTAGCAAAGATCAGCTTGTGGAATACTGGATGGCAGAAGAATTGATACCTCCAGATCCCAACAGAGGTCATCGCATAATCAATCGCTTGCTCTCAGCATGCTTATTGGAGAGCTGTGGATCTGATTTAGAGGTAAAAATGCACCATATTATTCGTCATCTGGGATTGTCCCTTGCAGTGCAGCAAAAGATTGTTGTGAAGGCTGGAATGAACTTGGAAAAGGCACCACCACACAGAGAGTGGCGAACAGCAAGAAGGATATCACTCATGTACAATGACATAAGAGACCTTGGTATCTCACCAGAATGCAAGGATCTTGTAACATTATTGGTCCAAAATAATCCTAACTTGGACAAGCTAAGTCCAACCTTCTTCCAGTCCATGTACTCTTTGAAGGTACTTGATCTATCACACACCAGAATTAAAGAACTTCCTCTATGTAGCACATTGGCGAAGCTCAAGTTTCTCAATTTGTCTCACACATTCATTGAGAGACTTCCTGAAGATTTCTGGATGCTCAAAAAACTAAGACATCTAGATTTAAGTGTTACCAAGGCACTGAAAGAGACCTTAGATAACTGTTCCAAGCTTTACAAGCTAAGGGTGCTAAACCTCTTCCGAAGCAATTATGGGATTCGCGACGTGAATGATCTGAACATTGATTCCTTAAGGGAACTGGAATTCCTTGGGATCACAATCTATGCTGAGGATGTCTTAAAGAAGCTGACAAATACACATCCTCTAGCCAAGTCAACACAGCGTCTTAGCCTCAAGCACTGTGAACAGATGCAGTCAATCCAAATATCAGACTTCACACATATGGTGCAACTTCGAGAACTCTATGTTGAATCATGTCTTGACTTGATACAACTTATTGCTGACCCTGACAAGGGAAAAGCTTCCTGCCTGCAAATTCTCACCCTTGCTAGACTGCCTTCCCTCCAAACTATTCTTGTTGGGTCTTCGCCTCATCACTTCCGCAACCTCCTAGAAATAACAATCTCTCATTGCCATAAATTGCATGACATCACCTGGGTTCTGAAGCTGGATGCACTTGAGAAGCTTTCTATCAGCCATTGTAATGAACTGGAGCAAGTTGTTCAAGAAACAATCAACAAGGTGGACAACAGGAGAGGGGGGATTGAGCACAACATTGTTCAGAGATCTGGGATAATAAATGGTTTCTCTGAAGAACAGGAGATACATTGCATGGTAGAAGATGCATATAATGAACATGTAAAAGGCTATCAGAACAAGACAGAGAATGAGCAGATCAAGGGTGTGCATCATGTGGGCTTCCCAAAACTGAGAGCAATGGTTCTGACAGACCTGCCAAAGCTGACGGCAATATGCAATCCAAGAGACTTTCCTTGTCTTGAGATTATTAGGGTGGAGCGTTGCCCACGTTTCACAGCACTTCCACTGGGTCAAATGTCTGACTGCCCAAAACTAAAGCAGATTTGTGGATCATATGACTGGTGGAAGAAGCTAGAGTGGAATGGCAAGGAGACAATAGAGAATAAGTATTTCATCCCAATCAAAGATGAAGACTAGCATTCTCATGAAAAACAAATACAGGTACTGCACGCATTACTGATAATTTTTCTGTTCAAGATCTAATTGCCCACCTGTAAACTTACTTATTCGATCCATATGTTCAAAGTCCTAAATAAGTGGCTTTTGTATATGCCTATTTGTATTATGTAATACAAATTGTATACATTTTGTACACAACCTGTAAATACTGTACATATTTTACATAGACACTGTACAGATTTGTACATGTAGATGTAGTACAAATGTATATAATGTAAATCTGTTCAGATGTCCATGCACTTATCCCTCATATTCATGCAGGTTTTCTGGCAATTGAGCTGATTAACTATGTTGTAAATTTCGGATACATGATATTTTAAAAAAAATACATTGCACATCTAGATCCAGTTATCCTCTAAAACTTCAAAAAGAGCAACCTAAAACAAGAATAACTATTATTGTATCCCATACCTCCTTAATTCCCTTGAAATGGTAATTGTTCCTGGACAGAAGTGGAGAACCAACTGCATATGTGGAAAGAGCACACAAATCTTCCTTAATGTTCTATAAAAAAAACATCCTAGCTAGAAATCAATGAAAGATCAGGTTCCACCTTATTGTTCGGAAATAACAAATTTCACGACACATTCTGAAGATACAATATGGGTAGCAGCTTGATAGAATGGGTTATCTATGGAATGTGTCATACCGTGATGGTGTCCATGGACGCAGCATTCTCTATCTTGCATTGCATCTAGCAATGCACAAATTGTTCTCCACAGGACACTGTTCCCATCGTGTAATCACTTTCTCCGATCACCAACAACACTCTGCAGAAAATAAATCAAATGGAACAGGCGCTGCTGGCGTGGCAGTTTAGATGGAATATATATAGTGATTTGTAATTGATGAGAGAATGAAGTCGTATTCGTGTTTGCCCCCACGCTGCTAACCTTGCAACCTTCAGTCGGATTCTCCCACGCCTCCACCGATGGAGACACCATAGATTACCACTTACCAGCAAACAATTCATGAAATGCTGTGGACGAAGATAAGGGAGAAACAGGCAAACCTCAATTGAGATCACTAGACATGGAGGGGATAAACTTGCCGCGACGGGTCTCCGGCGGCACGGAGACCGGAGTCGACCCACGAAGTCAGCGATGGCCGTGCGCTTGGACGGCCCCGCACACCCTCCGCCGCCGCCACCGCCACCGCCACCGCCATGGTCACCGGGAAGCAAAACTGGCGCTGCCACGAACACCAAAAATCGGATGGAATTGGTCATGGAACGGCAGGAAAAAAAAGATTGGTAGGCAAGCCAACCATAGACTGACACCTGTCGGGAAAGACGGCTAAGCTGTTCTGTTATGTTACTGCCAACCGGGTCCGCACCTCGGCACCGCGTCCGCGCGGCGCCGCGAAGGCGCCACTAGCTTACCTCACGGCGAGGTCGTCGTCTCCCATCTCAAAAGATCAAGTTGCTCGGCCCAGTGCTAGATTCTCGACCACGAAATTCCAAGTCAACGGAGCTGCTGCCAGCTGCCTTCTGGCGGAAATGATTGTTCCTGTTATCCTGTACAACATCTACCGCCGGGTGCCAGTTCATGAGGCGTCCACAAACCCGCGGGCGCAACTTCTCGGCACGTAAGGCTTTGGCTGTGCGCGCGGGAGGAATGGCGGCGCACGCAAGGTGTTTGATGGATTGTCTCTTCGAGATCATCTCCGCCATGCCGCCTTAGACACAGTCACAGGCCCTTGTTCAAGCCTGGCACAACTCAGCCGCCGTTGCTTCCGCTTCTGGTATTTTTTGACGAGGAAAGTGGCTCTCCGGGTGTGATCTGCCTCCTGCGTCCGGCCTCGGCACGGTGGATCTTGTCCAAACCAGGGGTTTTCCTTCCTCATATAGTCGATGACTTTTCACAGCTCCAAACCCGACAGAACAACGTGCGTGGACGTTTTCTTCCCAATATCCGAATCATGCCAATCCAATCCCCATCTGCGAAAGCGTCTGCCGCGTTGCCCCATTCGTGCCGTGCACCGCGTGGCGTCTAGCGTCCGCATATTCTTCCTTTATAAGCTTCAAAGAACTCTCCTTTTTTTTGCAGATTCCTCGTTCGCCTGCTGCACGCTCACCATCGTCCCCGATGGCTGAATGCCTGGAGCCCCTGTTCGGATGTCTGCAAAGCACGGGCATGCTCGAGGCAGCGGGCCGGGGGATGGCCGCGTTCCTTCGCATCAAGTCAAATTGGGGCGACCTCGAAAAGGCCCGGGACAGCCTGCGGGCCGTCGAGACGACGGTCAGGGCGGCAGTCATGGCGGAGGAGGACAAGCTGAACGTCTGTGATCCTCAGGTGGAGGTGTGGCTCAAGCGCGTCGATGAGCTTCGCCAGGACACCATCGATGAGGATTACACCAGTTTGTTGGGGTTCTCTTGCCTCTGCCAGTGCACCGTGCACGCTCGTCGCCGCGCCTCGATCGGCAAGCGTGTTGTGGAGGCGCTGGAGGAGGTGAAAAAACTGACCGAGGAAGGGAGTCAGTTCAGGACATTTGGGTTCAAGCCACCGCCGAGGGCCGTCAGTCGGTTATCCCAAACCGAGACCGTTGGGTTGGAGCCGATGTTGGCTCGGGTCCATGATTTGCTTGAGAAGGGCGAGTCAAGCATAATTGGTGTGTGGGGTCAAGGAGGCATCGGAAAGACGACTCTCCTACACGCCTTCAACAATCATCTCGAAAAGAAAGATCACAACTATCAGGTACTATTTTGCTTCCTCCAAAGCTGCAATTTACTCATCAGAATATATGTGAATCTGCTTATTTGTCTTCCTTTTTTGAATTGCATATATAGGATTGCTTCAATGATGAATTTAATGGTGCTTACATTCGTAGTGTATTCAGAATGGTATGCAGAACGAACATAAATTAAACTGCAAAAGTTTTGAGTTTCAGACTTTCAGTTATGGGAGGGAACTGCTGTTGTCCTTGTATAGACAAACATTTCTGGCACATGTATAGTAGCTAATATGTTGTTCACGGGTACTAGTTCAAACTGAAGATGTTGCAGCTTCAAATGTAAACTATGAATATTTTGTATTTACATGAACTATGCTTATCAGACAGGAAGAAGAAAGTTGCACCGCCGTTTTTTACCGCATGAAATGGATGTGACTGTTTTGTGTGTAACAAGTTTTTTAAGGTTCCTCTAAGTGCCTGTTTAGTTCCCAAAATTTTGCAAAATTTTTCAAGATTCCCCGTCACATCGAATCTTTGGACGCATGTATGAAGCATTAAATATAAATAAAAAATAAAACTAATTACACAGTTTAGACGAAATTCACGAGACGAATCTTTTAAGCCTAATTAGACTATGATTGGACACTAATTGCCAAATAACAACGAAAGTGCTACAGTACCATTTCCCAAAAAAATTTCGCCAACTAAACAAGGCCTAAAAACTTTTTTTGGAACAGATGCAATTGGAGAAAATATAATGACACTGTCTTATTCTCCAGAGATTTTATCTATTTTTAGTCAGCATTCATATTTCATCTCTCTATATTGTATACATGACCTTGTCAGAGTGGGGGATCAAGATTTCTATTTTGTATTTCAATCATATCAACAGATTACTTTTGCACTGCAATTAATTTTATATCTTTCCTTAAATTGGGTATTCCAGGTTGTTATCTTTATTGAAGTATCCAATTCAGAGACCCTGAACACAGTGGAGATGCAGCAGACTATCTCTGATAGGCTTAATTTGCCTTGGAATGAATCAGAGACAGTTGAGAAACGGGCCAAATTCTTGGTGAAGGCACTGACCAGGAAGAGATTTCTAGTGCTGCTTGATGATGTAAGGAAGAAATTCCGACTGGAGGATGTCGGTATCCCGACTCCAGACACCAAGAGCGAAAGCAAGCTGATCCTGACATCACGTTACCAAGAAGTATGCTTCCAGATGGTGCACAGAGGAGCCGAATTGAAATGCAGGTTTTGGATAATGATGCTGCCTGGGAGCTGTTCTTGAGCAAGCTGAGCAATGAGGCTTGTGCAGCAGTTAAATCCCTGAATCCCAACAATGTTGTTCGGGAGCACGCCAGGAAAATATTCTTAAGCTGTGGAGGCCTGCCACTCGCACTCAATGTCATCGGGACTGCTGTGGCAGGCTTGGAAGGACCCAAAGAATGGATGTCAGCCGCGAATGACATCAATATGTTGAACAATGAAGATGTGGATGAAATGTTTTATCGGCTGAAATACAGCTATGACAGGCTCAAATCCACTCAACAACAGTGCTTTCTGTATTGCACTCTGTTCCCTGAATACGGATCTATTAGTAAGGAACTACTAGTTGATTATTGGCTAGCTGAAGGTTTGCTACTCAATGATTGTCAAAAGGGTGATCAGATAATTCAGAGCCTTATTTCAGCATGCTTGTTGCAGACCAGTAGTTCAATGTCATCAAAGGTAAAAATGCATCATGTAATCAGGCATATGGGGCTTTGGTTAGTTAACAAGACAGATCAAAAGTTTCTCGTTCAAGCAGGGATGAATTTGGATAGTGCTCCATCACCAGGAGTGGAAAGAAGCTACAAGGATCTCCATCATGTCTAATGACATCAAAGAGCTTTCTTTCTCACCGAAATGCAGAAGGCTCACCACATTATTGATCCAGAATAACCCAAATTTGAACAAGCTGAGTTCGGGATTTTTCAAGTTTATGCCTTCTTTGAAAGTGCTAGATCTTTCTCACACTGCAATAACATCACTTCCAGAATGTGAAACATTGGTTGCATTGCAGCATCTCAATTTGTCACACACAAACATTAGGATATTACCTGAGAGACTGTGGTTATTAAAAGAGCTGAGGCATCTGGATCTCAGTGTGACTGCTGAACTCGAAGATACCTTGAATAACTGCTCAAAGTTGCTCAAGTTAAGAGTGCTTAATCTCTTTCGCAGTCACTATGGTATTAGTGATGTCAACGACCTGAATCTGGATTCCCTGAAGGCACTAATGTTCCTTGGAATCACTATTTATGCAGAGGACGTGTTAAAGAAACTGAACAAGACTAGTCCTTTGGCAAAGTCAACATTTCGTCTGAATCTCAAGTACTGTAGAAAAATGCATTCGCTCAAAATCTCCGATCTCAACCACTTGGTGCACCTCGAGGAGCTGTATGTCGAGTCGTGCTATAATCTAAGCACACTGGTTGCTGATGCTGAGCTGGCAACTTCAGGCCTGGAGCTCCTGACCCTCTCAGTTCTTCCTGTGCTGGAGAACGTTATTGTTGCACCAACGCCCCACCATTTTCGGCACATCCGCAAATTGGCCATTTCGAGTTGCCACAAGCTGAAGAACATCACATGGGTCCTCAAACTCGAAATGCTCGAGAGGCTTGTCATAACCAATTGTGATGGGTTGCTCAAGATCGTTGAAGAAGATAGCGGTGATGAGTCAGAGACAATGCTGGGTCATCCTTCTGAAGAACAGGAAGATAAGTGGATTGATGATGGTCAAAGTGCGTGCAATAGCGGTGACAACACGCATGCAGAGTTCCTGAACCTAAGATCAATCGTGCTGACTGATGTCAAGATGCTGAGAAGTATCTGCAAGCCAAGAAATTTTCCCAGCCTTGAGACCATCCGGGTGGAGGATTGCCCGAATCTGAGAAGCATCCCGCTGAGCAGCACGTACAACTGGGGGAAACTGAAGCAGGTGTGCGGTTCAGTTGAATGGTGGGAGAAACTGGAGTGGGAGGACAGGGAGGGCATGGAGAGCAGGTTCTTCATTCCGATCTGACAGGAACAGCGGTTGCTGCGTCATTGGCACAATGCTGGCACGAATAAGCCGTTCGCAATAAGCTGTATATGCGATGAGTTGTTTGTAAATGTAGGCAGTCTGTATATATATATAATAATTGCTGGGGTTCACAAATCTGTACATGATTTGATTGGTTCATTCATTGCTGTAAATGCTATCAATAAAATTCCATTTGTTAACTGGCATAAAAAATATTATTCTGTATTTTCATTCAGAACGGATTGATGGGTGAATTCAACCCAATATATTATTCTGTTCATTTCATTCAGTCGGCAAACGTGCTTACCTGCAAAGGCACAAGCCGGACAGGTGGAGCGACGACAGGCAGCCCTCCAATCCCCTGCAAAAGACATTAGCCGTGGGCCGTGGCAGCCCACGACGATTCCGCTGCCGAAAGTCTCGCTCGGCGCAAAAGCCCTGCCCCGTCAGGCAGTCACCGAACGAACGGCACCTGAGGCGGCCGCGGCCGTGCGCACATGCATTCCGCTTCCGCCGCCCTCCTCCGCGCCACGCCCAAGCCGAGACCCAAGCAGCACCCTCTCCGCTCCTTTCCGGCATCCGCGAGCGCGGACGCGGCGGGTGGTGATCACCACCCCACGGCCTACTACGCCGCCCTCCTCGGCTCGCTCTCCCGGGAGTGCCGACTCGCCCACCACCCGTTTGACGCGAGTCCTCACCGAACCCATCAGGCGCGGGCATGCGGGGTCCTGCACGCACGGATCCTGCGCCTCGGCCTGCCCCTCCGGGGCCGCCTCGGCGACGCGCTCGTCGACCTGTACGGCAGGTCCGGCCGCGTGGGCTACGCCTGGCGCGCGCTGGGCTGCTGCACCGGGGCTCCAGTGTCAGGCGCGGCGGCGAGCTCGGTGCTGTCCTGCCACGCGCGGTCAGGGACCCCTCGGGACGTTCTCGATGCGTTCCAGCGTATCAGGTGTTTCATTGGCGGCACGCCGGACCAGTTTGGCCTTGCGGTGGTTCTGTCCGCGTGTTCGCGGCTGGGTGCTCTCGAGCACGGCAGGCAGGTGCATTGTGACGTGTTGAAGAGCGGGTTCTGCTCCAGTGCCTTCTGTCAGGCGGGGTTGGTGGACATGTATGCCAAATGCGGTGAGGTCAACGATGCGAGGAGGGTGTTTGATGGGATTGCTTGCCCGGACACAATATGCTGGGCTAGCATGATTGGGGGTTACCATCGGGTTGGACGCTACCAGCGAGCGCTGGCTTTGTTTTCTAGGATGGAGAAGATGGGCTCTGTCCCAGACCAGGTAACCTGCGTTACTATCATTTCCACTCTTGCAAGCATGGGCAGACTGGTCGATGCGAGAACTTTGCTGAAGAGGATACAAATGCCAAGCACGGTTGCTTGGAATGCTGTTATCTCAAGTTACTCACAAAGCGGTCTTGAGGGTGAAGTGTTTGGCCTGTATAAGGATATGAAGAGACAGGGATTGATGCCAACTAGGTCCACTTTTGCGAGCTTGCTAAGTGCAGCAGCCAGCATGACAGCATTTGATGAAGGTCAGCAGATGCATGCAGCGGCAGTAAAGCATGGTTTAGATGCAAATGTTTTTGTGGGCAGTTCACTGATCAACCTGTATGTGAAACATGGATGCATCTCTGATGCAAAGAAGGTGTTTGACTTCTCCACTGAAAAGAACATTGTCATGTGGAATGCAATGCTTTATGGGTTCGTTCAAAATGAGCTCCAAGAAGAGACCATTCAGATGTTTCAGTATATGAGGAGGGCTGATCTTGAGGCTGATAATTTTACATTTGTGAGTGTCCTTGGCGCGTGTATTAACTTGGATTCACTTGATTTAGGTAGGCAGGTACATTGTATAACAATCAAGAACAGCATGGATGCAGACTTGTTTGTTGCTAATGCAATGCTAGATATGTACTCAAAACTTGGAGCAATGGATGTTGCGAAAGCACTGTTCAGTCTCATTCCAGGCAAGGATAGTGTATCCTGGAATGCTCTTATAGTTGGGCTTGCACATAATGAAAAGGAGGAAGAAGCGGTCTATATGCTTAAAAGGATGAAGTTCTACGGTATAGCACCAGATGAGGTGTCTTTTGCAACTGCAATTAATGCCTGTTCCAACATTCAGGCTACTGAGACTGGAAAGCAGATTCATTGTGCATCTATCAAGTATAATGTCTGCTCAAATCATGCTGTTGGCAGTTCTCTGATTGACCTGTATTCAAAGTTTGGAGATGTAGAATCTTCTAGGAAGGTTTTGGCACATGTGGATGCAAGCAGCATAGTTCCAATAAATGCGCTAATTACAGGTCTTGTGCAGAACAATAGAGAAGATGAAGCCATAGAGTTATTTCAGCAAGTGCTAAAAGATGGTTTCAAGCCGTCTAACTATACATTTGCAAGCATTCTTTCTGGGTGTACTGGACCTGTCAGTTCAGTTATTGGCAAACAAGTCCATTGCTACACACTGAAATCTGCTCTTTTGAATCAGGATACTTCACTTGGCATCTCTCTGGTTGGAATATATTTGAAGTGCAAATTGCTTGAGGATGCAAACAAACTCTTAGCAGAGGTGCCAGATCACAAAAACCTGGTTGAGTGGACAGCTACTATTTCAGGGTATGCTCAAAATGGTTACAGTGATCAATCTTTGGTGATGTTTTGGAGAATGCGCAGTTACGATGTTCGTTCAGATGAGGCAACATTCGCTAGTGTTCTGAAAGCTTGTTCTGAGATAGCAGCTCTTACAGATGGAAAAGAGATACATGGCCTCATTATCAAATCTGGTTTTGTTTCTTATGAAACTGCAGCCAGTGCCCTCATGGACATGTACTCCAAGTGTGGCGATGTTATTTCTTCCTTTGAAATCTTCAAGGAATTGAAAAACAAGCAAAATATAATGCCATGGAACTCCATGATTGTTGGTTTTGCGAAAAATGGTTATGCAAACGAGGCACTTCTTCTCTTCCAGAAGATGCAAGAATCACAACTAAAGCCTGATGAAGTCACACTCCTTGGTGTTCTCATTGCTTGTAGCCATGCTGGTTTAATTTCCGAAGGCCAGGATTTCTTTGATTCTATGAGTCAAGTTTATGGGATAGTGCCCAGAGTAGATCACTATGCATGTCTCATTGATCTACTTGGGCGTGGTGGTCATCTTCAAGAAGCTCAAGAAGTTATTGACCAGTTACCCTTCAGAGCTGATGGTGTGATCTGGGCTACATACCTTGCAGCATGTCAAATGCACAAGGATGAAGAAAGAGGGAAAGTTGCAGCAAAGAAACTTGTTGAGATGGAACCACAAAGCTCATCCACGTATGTGTTCCTTTCAAGCTTGCATGCTGCGGCTGGTAACTGGGTCGAAGCTAAGGTAGCCAGAGAAGCAATGCGAGAAAAAGGGGTGATGAAATTTCCAGGGTGTAGTTGGATCACAGTGGGTAACAAAACAAGCTTATTTGTTGTACAGGACACACATCATCCGGACACTCTGAGCATCTATAAAATGCTTGATGGTCTAACTGGAATGATGAATAAAGATGACAGAATTGAGGAATATGATCTGCGTAGCCTGTGTGGAATGCTTACTTGAGGGATAATGACCCTGTTTAACTAATATATCATGCTAAAGGATCAAGGGCTTAGATTGATCTTCTAACTCATCATGGACCTTAAGTAGATGTCTGGTTGTTTAGGTGAGGAATTTGGTACCCTTGCATAGTATATGTAATACATCCACTTATATAAATTAAGGATTTAGGCTTTGATCACTTAATATTTATATGTTTTATCATCTGGGCTCCAAGCATTAAGATAACTACAAGGTTTATTGGTTTTGTTCAAGGTATCTTTATGAGTTTCTAGTGATGAAATTTGATTTGTGCAGGTTCATTTATGGTTTTCTTCCCCCTCCATGAAGTCTTTTCTGCTTTAGGTATAGCCTCTGTGTGCTCATAAGTCATAACTTTTTGTATATATAGATATGACTGAGATTGTCTGTGAAGGGCATCAGAATGAATAATGCATACTGCCTCACTCTATAGGATGTGCAAATGGTCCAAGACTCCTAGTTTCTGTAGAAGAAAGAACAGCAGACTACTATTTCTTATCTGGTAAGGGAAACTTCTATTCAAGTTAATTGGTCAGGGAAGCATCTATTCAAGTTACCTGTTTGACAAACATAGATCAAACAGTCATACTTGTTTTGTTTGACCTCATTACTCAATAATATAGTCAGCTAATGAATAATTTTATCAAAAGACATGTGAACACCAGTGGAGTCTGTCTGTTTCAGCAATATACCCTGTTAGTAAAAATCCCAGATCTAGAAAATCAACATATTTTCACAGTTGTTGCTGGCCATGGTTCATTTAATTGACTGCAGACATACTAATTTTTCATGCACTGATTCTAATTAAAGAACGAGTTGTTTGTACTTTTAAGAACTAACGGCAAGTAATCACAAAGATTTTTTTTTTCAGAAGTACCATATTTCACAAATTCGTTCCATGATATAATATTTGACGTTATCTAAAGCAACATGTTGCCTTTCAGGATGTATGCTAGCAGTTCAATTTTTTGTACATGTATAAAAGAAATCATGTTTAAAGCACTATTCCAAAACATAGGTGGCAAATGGCTGCATGCTGTGAAATCGAAGTTGGTGTTAGTGTTACAAGTCCAGGACTCCAGGTAGGAAAGAACACCAACATAGCTTTTGAGATTATCACATACTTTTGTGAAGAGATTGCAACAAATGAAATATTAATAGACATGTTAATTTTACTGGCCTTATTTGGGAAAGTATCCCCTTTCTTAATATGTTTTCATCCCCTATTGTGTACCATAAAAGTATTACACTGTTGCTATGCCTCTGCTTTCTGCAGGACAGCAGTCCACTCAAAATTGCCATCTGAACGCATTCTTCAATTCTGTGATAAAACTGAATATTTTGCTAATATCTACACATGCTGCTATATGGTCACAAACAAGGCAGATGTTGCTCTAAGTCTTACTTAACCTGCCATTACTTTCTTCCCATCACAAACATCACATAAAATGGAACCAAGTCCTTCACAGTATGGGCACTTTGTATCTTCACCAACCCACTCCAAGAACTGCATTTTGAGGAAAAGTTAATTTTGAATGCATTCATATAATTTTGAATGCATTCATATAAGGAAGAGCAAAATTTAACTTAATTGATGGTATGATGCATTTGTGCAACAGGAGGCTACAGTACCTGCGGTTCAATGTTCGGCTCACCTGTTCCATCACATTCTGCAGGAAAGAAGAAACAAATTAGGACTAATGAAAAGCAATGCAACGATCCTGCTCACTTTTCAGTACACGGTTGAGAAAAATTAAGGTAAGCATGATAGTCAGCCATTGTTTCACATGTCATTTCTTACTTTACATCAGATATCAAATAGGGATTGAGATCACAATAAAAAGTGTGCCTGAAAACAGTTTCATTGCATTCAGTTTTGTTAGAATTCAGAATAGTGGAACTACAAACACTTGCTATTTTAGGTGTCTAACAAAAATCTACGTACTATGGTCCAGGTTCCAGAGATTATGAGTTGTACATACGGAAGCTGAATATGCAGTTGTACACATTAGTGCAACTTGTAGGGTTTATTACCTAAACACATGAGGCGCCCTTCACCTCGACAGGAGATGCATGTCTTGGTTGATGCAGTAGTGCCGGTGCTGACTGGTTTTTTATTCTGCGTCAGTCTGGCTGGGTCTTCCCACCTGTTTTCACCAAGAAGAAACACTCTGTGTTCGGAGACCCCAACTCCCAAGACACCATTTTCTGTAACCACAGTTTTCTGAACCTCCGCGATCCCTGTTACAGCAGGAACAGCTGCTCCGTTTGTGCCATCCTATAAGAAAATTGGAATCTCAGTGCACACCCAAACCAACCGTCATTACTCATGACTGCACTACTAAACTTACTGTTCTATGCATCCCGATGTACAAAACCTATTAGTTTACAAGAAGCTCTTCCTGTGACGCAGAAGGTAACTGGAGAGTTTATTTGGTTCCGAAAGTATTTATTTCGTTCTGATTTATATGTGTAATCATGGTTTAGGGTTTAGGGCCTAAATTAATAAATGCTATCATATTGGCCTAAACTCACTTCCATTTTCGCATCTTCCCCAGTCTTCCCTGAGAATAGCCTCTCAAGTAGCTCCGACGTCATGACTCCGTTCTCTGAAGTTCCTACCGTTGCCTGAAAGAGAGTTCGTATCATCAAGTAGCATAAATGTAACATAGCATGAAGGATAATCTTCAGGAGTACAGTATTACTAACCTGCCATGTCTTGACAGCTCGGTCGGTGCCAGATGAGAAAGTAGAGTACTCCATGTCTTCCTCGCCCGAGTAAAAACCGAGCTTCAGCAAAGCTTCCTGCGTCACGCAAAAATGCAGTTAGTTTTTGTACCGACAATCATTCGTCTACTACTAGTAAACTATGGTAGGATTCATGAGACGTTTTACAATTCAAAGCTAGCTGTTTGATTGCAAACGCTGCACAATTTTCTACAGAAAAAATCTGGCCGCGTAGAGAGAGCATTGCCACCTATACTGGACGACCCTGGTAACAATCACAGTCACAGACACAGACACAGGGGTGCCCGAACTGGAACAACACTGCTGGGCCGGGCCGTGGCACCTCACTACCTCAGCCAACGCACCCACCCAGATACACGCACGGCGTGCAACACGAATCCTAGCCAGAACGAGAGGCCTGCGACGACAGCACGGCTCACCTGCATCGCGCGCACGTCCTCGCCCTCGGCCCCCGCCCTCAGCGTCCTCCTGCTCTTGCTGGCACCTGCGCCGCTCCCCGCCTCGGCCTTGGCCGCCGCCACCTTCTTCTCTTCGACCACCACCACCTCCTTCCTCACCTCGACCTCGACCGCGGCCTCCTCGACGAACACCGGCCTGGGCTGCGGCGCGGGCGAGGCCACCACGGCGTCGGCGGCGACCGCGAGGTGATCAGCAGGGCGAGTGCCCTCGAGCGCGCGGAGGCGGAGCCGCAGCGCGGCGGCCTCGGCGAGGAGGGCCTCGCGCTCGGCGCGCCAGCGCGACTCCTCGCGGAGCCACCGCTGCTCCTCCCGCAGCCAGCGCTGCTCCTCGCGCTCCTCCCAGGACGACGAGGGGCCGGTGGCGCGGGCCGGGAGGACGGCGGAGGCGCGGCGCGGGCAGCTGGGCCGGAGGCGCGGGCGGTGGAAGGTGGTGGAGACGAACGGGAAGGCGGCGGCGATCATCGTCGTCGGGGATTAGGCAGTGGGTCAGCGGGACCGGGAGTGAGCGGGCAGGGTGTGACGAGGCTAGCCGTGGATATTTCTCGGCCGCGGCGGCTGATATTTGCCGCCGGAGCTACTGTATCTGCGCCAACTCCGCAAAGGTGAAAGCCTGAAAGGTGTGTGGCGTCGCGCGCGCCCGGCCAGGCGGCCATGAAACAGCGGGCCGATCGAATCGACCTTGGGCTGGTCAGATCAGATGGGCCGATTGGGGCTGCTCTTGCTCAATTCTTTTTGTATAAGGCTGGGCCAAGCTGGAGCATAGCAGCAGCCCAGAAGAGAAACCGGAAAGTCATGACATGAACGTGGAAAGAGGTCATGACCATGAAAGCGAATTTTTCGAGGGAAAAAGGTGTTCAACTCATAATGTGACGTTTCGGAGTATTTGTCGAGGACTGCAGAAGGAGGCCAAGATAAGACACGAACGGTGATCGATTGCTCATGAGTCACGTTAGGTGTACATACATACATCAACACCATCCTGGAGAAAACATCGAACATGCAGACAATGCCGAGACCACCACACCCGTAAGTGTACTGTGCGCGTTAGTGGATCAAAACAAACGCAGGCATGTGAACATGCGCGGTTACAAACGTGCTCTGTTTGCGGATGAAGCTTTTGTTTGACTTGACGTGGAGAGGCAATCCAGTCGACCAGTCCGCATCATCCATCCGTGCTCGGCGGCGAGACGCGCACGCTTTCCCGTGCGTCGCGTGGACGGTAACAGCTCTCTCTCTCTCTCTCGGCCGCCCGGGTCGGTGAATCGATCTGTCAGCGTCGTATCGGATTATCTGCTCGCGGCGAGGTAACAACACCTCGCCGAGATTTGGCCGACGGAAAAGGTACCTCCTCATCAGTGGCCGCCGCTTTCATCGCACCCGTCACGCAGCACGTACGTACAAACACGGTACAGCGCCTGAGTTTTCTTTTCATCTTGACTCTGGGAGCCTCTCCTGGGGTGGGGTGAGGCCGTGAGGCTATCCACCTTCCACACTGAGCGATCGTCGTCGCGAGTTCACGACACACGCGTCGCAGCGCGAGCAGGCTAGAAAACCGTGACAGAAACAATCCGTGCCGCGCCTCGCCAAAGAAGACGACGATGGACAAGGATACAGGAAAAACTCCCTTTCCCTGCTCACTCTGTCCCGAAATAGAAGTCGTCCTCGCTTTTGAGAAGACAATTTTTTTAGTCTATGACTAATTATATATAAAAGAATATTAATATTTATAATACATAATTAGTATCATTAGATAGATCGTTGAATATATTTTCATAATAAATTTATTTGGAGATATAAATGTCGCACATATTTTTTACAAACCTAGTATAGTTGAGAAAGTTTGACCTGCACGCATCTCATAACGACTTCCTTTCTGGGACGGAGGGAGTATGTATGATCGAGAAGCGGAGAAGGTAGTGTACGTGCGGCTATCTCTAGAACGAGCACTATTCTTGATTGATCTAATTGATCTAGAGACCGTGTGTGCGCTCGGCTCGCTGTTCTTCTTCTCTTCCATCTAACGCGACGTCCAGTACGTCGGGAAAGTTAAATGTGTTGTTAAGGGCAGTACATCCTGCTGTGTCCCGGTTCGCCTTTTCCGTCCCGACCCGCGTGTGCAGGTGCTGCCGGCCTCGCGTTCACGCTTTTACCTGTGTGGGCCGGATCACATCTCCTCCAACCTTTTTCTATGGATCGATCCCAACAAGGCAAGTACACAAGATAACAAGCCTGCAACGCTCTTGCTCCTTGCACCACGACCACCTCAGCCTATATATATCCAGCACCGAAAAAAAAAGCGGATGGGGAAATCGGCGTGGCGAGGAGATCACATGAAAAGGTCGGACCACCCTACTTTCTTTCTCCAGCAAACCCTTTCTGTGATCACCCACCTCGCCCAATAACGTCGTCATTCAAGAAGCCAAGTAAACTAGACAAGGGAAAGTATAGTGTGTGCATGCACGCCGGCATGGCGGCCGGTAGCTGGCCCAGGGCCAGTGCGTGGCGGCTCTTGCTCGCCGGCGGCGCTTCGCTCCTGTGGCTGCTTGTTGATCTCCCATGGGCCACGGCGGCGGTCCGCCGGAGCGACTTCCCGGCGTCTTTCCTCTTCGGCACCGCCACCTCCTCGTACCAGGTGATCGACTTAATTTAGCTAGCTGCCTCTCCGCCTCTATCATTTCGATCATTTGTCTCCATCTCTGTTGCCGAGCGCATGCACACGCAGGCGGTTAGTTTGGCGTTGGCCTCCGATCCTGTGCGGTGAAGGTATATAATAACAAAAAAGGAAGAAAAAACTTGCGGTTGGTTTTCACTACTTGTGGTCTCTTCAGCTATTCAGATGAGAAATAAGTGGGTAACATAGGAAGAATCGCATTCACATCGACCATATACATACACATCGTTCTGAGGCGGCTAACCTATTTGCAGGGCTGCGATGCTTGTTAATGGGCCCTATTGAGCTTCACCTGATTACAGGCCCAAGCACTTGCGTTGCCGCAGGATGTGTTTTGATGCTTTTGGCTGCCTTTCTTTCTTTAGATATATATATAGAAGAAACGTTAGTCCATATATTAATTACCATTATACACATAGTGTATAGTGTAGAATTTAAACTTATTTTAGGTTCATAATTGAAGTCAAAGACAGTAAACGAAAGACCACCTATCCAACATGTAGTAGCATCTTGCATGCGTCAAGAATCCATTTATTGCTTGCACTTGACCATTGTAATAAAGTCCAAGATCATAAATTGTGTGTCTCCCTGAAAAGAATCTTAAAAAATCTAGATGGCCTTTATTAAACATCACCTCATTCCTTATGATCTATATTGCTTTTGGCGGCCGGCATGTGAAATGATGAATTGCTACTGATTTTATGATTATAACATGATGAAGAATATAAAGAAAATTTAATAAACCATGCTGATCGATGTAATCTTCTTTACTCTTCTAGATCGAAGGCGCATACCTCGAGGGCAACAAGAGCTTAAGCAACTGGGATGTCTTCACTCATACACCAGGTAAATCATCAACTCTTTATCTAAAAAAAAGGTAAATCATCAACTACACATTCTTAAAGTGAGAGCAGAACTACTACCACTCTGTTAAGCTGAAAACTACCGTTGTACACTCTGTTAATTGAAATACTTCCACATACATGTGACGCAGTGGTAGTAATGTGTTTCAGGAAGAATCAAAGATGGAAGCACCGGAGATATTGCGGATGATCACTATCATCGTTACGAGGTCCAATGTTACAAATATAATAGCATTTATAAACTAAAAAAATAGTTTTTTTTTTTTTGTGTGTGGATAAACCTGAAGTGCCCCCAATCTTGCTTCATTCATCACAGGATGACATTGAGCTCATGCACTCTCTCGGCACGAACGCCTACAGATTCTCGATATCATGGGCCAGAATTCTTCCAAGTGAGTTAGTTTGCTTAAAAACTTCATCATTTCTCAGTCGATAGATACTCGATCGACGAAATCTTTGCAAAAAAATGTTTCTTTTGCCGAGGGTAGGAGGAAGATTCGGCGAAGTCAACCCAGCAGGCATCGCGTTCTACAACAGAGTCATCGATTCGCTCCTGCTCAAAGGTATCACCCGGCCGTAACCACTTTCTCGTCACCTGGGATTATATCTCTTCTGAATCCTAACGTACACGTTTGTTTTCTGCTGGATCGATCGGGCACAGGAATAGAGCCATTCGTGACGCTGACACACTACGACATCCCGCAAGAGATGGAGGACAGGTACGGTGCGTGGCTCAGCGCCGAGGCACGGCACGACTTCGGCCACCTGGCGGACGTGTGCTTCGCGGCGTTCGGCGACCGCGTCAAGCACTGGGCCACCTTCAACGAGCCCAACGTCGCCGTGACCAAGGGCTACATGGTCGGCACCTACCCGCCGGGGCGCTGCTCGCCGCCGTACGGCTCCTGTGCCCAGGGAAACTCCGACGCCGAGCCCTACGTCGCCACGCACAACGTCGTCATGGCCCACGCCACCGCCGTCGAGATCTACAAGAGGAAGTACCAGGTACGTACTCCTACAAGGTCGTGCTGGTTCTTCAGTCGTCGTTCGCTCCACCCTGTTTTATTTTGGGCCAATTGAAACCTGCAGAGCAAGCAGAAGGGCATGATCGGCATTGTGATGTCCGCTATCTGGTTCGTGCCGCTGACGGACGCGCCGGTGGACCGGCTGGCGACTGAACGGGCACTGGCCTTCGACGTTCCATGGTAGGGCACGGCACTCCAGAGATCACCCAATTAATGCATTGCAAACGGCCTGCACCCTGCAAAACATAACACTAGAGGTGGATGTAACGTTAGTTTATTTACAGAGCGTTTGTTTGTTTCCAATTATATCGCTTGCTGCAGGTTCCTTGACCCAATAATCTACGGCGACTACCCTCCGGAGATGCGACAGCTGCTGGGCTCCAAGCTGCCGACCTTCTCGCCGGAGGAGAGGAGGAAGCTGGGTTACAAGCTGGACTTCATCGGGATCAACCACTACACGACGCTGTACGCCAAGGACTTCATGTTTTCGTCAGGTTGCCCGTCGGGGCAGGAGATCCATCATGCGCTGGCGGCATTCACCGGAGAAAGAAATGGAATTCCAATCGGACCCCCGGTAAGTGCTTTGTAATAATGCTTGCTTAGTGAAGGCGAGGTTCTGAGCGACTTGTGTGCCTGAACGCGCGCCTGAATGCCTCCTGCGTTTTGTGCAGACAGCGATGCCAAAGTTCTACGTTGTTCCGGATGGGATAGAGAAGATTGTCACCTACATCATGGAGAGATACAACAACCGTCCCATGTTCATAACCGAAAATGGTGCATCTATTAATTCAGCTTTGCAGCGCTGTTCATTTTCCGCGTTTCCCTGACGTTGAGAGTTGTAACTTACAGTTACTCAAATTCATTTCTTCAGGTTATGCACAAGGTGGAGATGGTTATACCCATGTCGAAGATTGGCTGGACGACCAGGGCAGGATACAGTACCTCGATGGTTACCTCACAAAACTTGCCAAAGTTATCAGGTTAGTTGCATTTGATTTCCAATTTTACAGATTAATTATATGCGTGGACGAACTGTTCCCCAGCTAACATATCTGAGTGAACTTGCTAGGGACGGCGCCGATGTTCGTGGCTACTTCATCTGGTCTCTCATTGACAATTTTGAGTGGTTATACGGGTACACCCTCCGCTTTGGGCTTCACTACGTTGACTACCAAACACAGGAAAGAAAGCCCAAGTCATCCGCGTTGTGGTACAAACGGTTCCTCCAAAGTTTACTTGAAGCTCAATAGAGAGGGTGCCTTGTTCAAATACTGTACAAGTGTGTGACGAGTGAACATGTTGCTTCTTCCCAGTTCAGAAAATAAAGAACTTGATATATGTACAAATTTATTGATCCTTAATAAAGGGTCATCACAATTGTCATCTCCGACGTCCAATCCCAAGAATAAAAGACTAGGATGGAGCCAGGGGCGGAGCTAGGTTTTAAAATTAGGCGGGGCCATTCAAACCAGGGGCGGATCTAGGCCTCGGGCTGCAGCCCGGGGCGTGGCTCAAAAATCCCTTTAACAGCTCCTTTATTCAGCCTAAGATAGCCCATAAAAAATATACATTTAGCCCTACCCCACGCAGCCCCAAAATCCCTTACACTATTTTCATCCCCACTTTGAGGTGTCTCTAGATCCGCCACTACAAATCAGCAACAACTACACGTGTCAAAAATACACGGCAAAGGTATATGTAACAACCTAATATACATTTGTGTTACGATACAAAAGATAGCTAAAAAACTAAAAAAAAGAAGGAACAAAATTAATTAGCCGCTTGCATTGGTTCCAATTAACATGCTTTGACTACATAACGATCCAAAAGTGACCGAAGGGGCGACTTTGGCGATCTGTAGGCGACGGCGAGTTCCAACCTTAGGGTTTAAACTCTGGTTTGTTCTGTGCCGTGGGGAAGCGTTTGCTATTTCCCCCCTTCGTAAGGTGTTATAGAAAATAATAAAATTAAAACATTAAATAATAAAAAGGAAACAAAAATTAATTAGAATAAACACATGAAAATAAGGAAATCTATAGAAACAAGAAAATAAAGAGAGAGAAAATAAATAGAAGAAAGGAACGAAAAATGAAATAATAATAAAAAAACATTAAAATATAATATAAAATAGAATAGTAATTAACCAATAGAGTAAAAAGAAAGATTAAAAATAAAAATAACGAAAATAATAATAAGAAGACAACAGAAAACAAAAAATAGAAATAGAATAAAAAGGAAACGCATCCTGGGAAACGCGGGAACGACAAGGACTACTGGTATCTCTCCGAACGCGCGTGCTCGCGCGCGTACGTGGGCCGCCGGCCACCTGATGTGCTGTCGTTCCTGTGGTCACGTGGTCTGGAGCTCGGGGCGCTTGTACCGAGGACGCGCGCGAGGGCGAGTCGGCGGCCGGGTAGGCAGCTGGCGTCGACCGATTTTTTTTCCCCTATTTTTGAAAGTTTTTCAACCCGGAGATATGCTTTCAAAAAATCTAGGCTCTATTCGGCTGATAAGCTGGCTAAACTATTTTATTGTGAAAGAAAAATATTATAGATTCTAGCTGATAAGCCGGCTGATAAGTTCAAGCGAATAGCGCACTGGACCTTTAGCTCGGTTCCATCCATGGTGGCGCCGAGCTTACATGTCTCGGCGCCAAAGGGTTTGACGCCTAGGTCAGGGGGGTACGTCGGCATCAAAGTAGAGCCGGGGGTGACATGGCAGCCAGATCGGTGCCGTGGATCTTGACGTCAAGCTTGGCGCCGTAGATCTTGGCGTCGAGTTTTGCGCCGTAGATCCTAGCGTCGAGTCGGCCTTACAGGTGGGTCCTTTTTCTTTCTCTCTTCATTTTCTTTTCCTCTCTTCCTTTCTTCTCTCTCGCCCGACGCCTCCCGCCGTCGGTGCCGCTCCCGCCATCACACCCCGCGCCCCCGTCCCGACAGCCGTGTCCGCGCCCGCGCGCCCCCATCCTGGCCGCGCTGCGCCGGCCGGCCACCGCGCCCTTGCCGTCCCGCGGTGCTGGGATAGGCGTTGTTGCCTCCCCGTCCTCCATGTCCGGCCGGACGCGTAGGTCGTTCTCCGCCACCCCGTCCCACGGTCCTCCATCGCGCCCAGCACCTCCTCCTGCTCTCCACCGCGTCGTGCACTGCCATCGTTGGATAGATAAATTTCGTGTATATGCAATGTAGTTAGATAGTGAGGTTGAATTGTGGTGTAGTAGTTAGTTTATTGATGTACTTAGGATGGTAATGTGATAACCTATTAAGTTTAATTAGTTGGTGATCTAGAGATTAGATGATAACCTAGTTAGACTATTTACTTACTTAGTTATCTATCTACTTAGTTAGTTATGATAACCTATTTAGTTTAATTAGTTGGTGATGTAGTGATAATAAGGTGATAACCTAGTTGTTGGACATGTATGGAGCTAGCTATTATGTTATTTGCGAAGCTAGCAGTTACCTAGTATGTAGTTGTTGGCACATAATTTGGACTAAACAAAATGTGTTTGGATTTAGGTATGAAATAGATGTACAACCTAGTGAGCATATATCATGGAGGCACCGTGGAAAGAGATCGCTATGGATATGTTGAGTTTGTTGACATGCAAAGCATGCCTGTGTTATTCAATGAGAAGCCTTCATTTAGTGATTTGGTTGCAAGGTCTTGGGATGAGCTACATTGCCATGATGATGATGGCATCGCAGTTGAGGGTGTACTTCACCTAGGTTTCCCTCCCAACATCCTTAGGAAGATGATCTCAATTGGGTGTATAGACCAGTGGAAGAATTATGTGAGATCGGCTATGAAGTGCTAGTTCCAAAGTTTGGACGTGGTTGTGCGTCGGGTGTTAGTTGATCCCATCCCTCATGAGTTTTCCCCACTAATGGGTCAGCAGGCATACTTCGACCCTCCCGTCCCGGAACCTGATATGGATGTGGAGGTTGCACCTACGGTTCCCGATGCTCAATCTACCCCAATGAGCTAGGTGGAGATGCTTGTCAGACTCATAATGTTGTGGCAGATCCTTCTCATGAGATTCCTTTGACATAGAATCATCCGAGTAAGTATTTTATCCGCATGGTTATTAAGAGCTTACCCTCTTCCTTAAATCTATTTTTTCATTCTTTCCTTATTTTTCTACTTAAGTTGCAGGAGACATTTCTGACAATGTGGATGTGCCCCATGTTGCTGCGCAAGTGCACTATGAAGATGGATTCCTTGGCTCCAATAGTGTTGAAATTATGAATGATTCGGAGCCATATGAGATGGCAAGGGCTCTTGATTCTGATGATGATCGTCCTATTAGAGAGCTGACAGAGAGTGATGTTGAGATGCTGAGGCGTATCTTTCCCAGGCGCCATGATCCAAGAGTTCACGAGTTCAATGATCTTACTCATTCTGATCAGGCGTGTGTAGATGGACGTGATGATGAGCTCCTAGAAGCTCCTGAGGTCGGCCCTAACATGGTAATTGAGAAGGGTATGGTATTCAAGGACCTCGTTGCATTGAAGAGGTGATTGTAGGCATTTGCAATGATACAAAAGAGACCTTACAAGGTCTTATATTTATATACAGAGCACCATTACACAGTTGTGTGTGACAAAGAACGCTGCCCTTGGAGGGTTTGTGCAAGGAAGCAAAAGGTCACCGAAAAGTGGAAGATCACAAAAGTTGTCGGGCCACATAATTGTGTTAACCATGTGCTGATACTAAAGCATCGATAGTTGACATCTACCCTCATTGTCAAGCGGTTGATGGGAATATTATAGGGAGAACCCAACATGAAGGTTATGACAATTATCAGGACCATTAAGGCATTGTATAGAGGTTATGTGATAACTTATGGTAAAGCTTGGAGGGCTAAGCAACGAGCGTGGAAGATGATATATGGGGACTGAGAGGATGAGTATTAGCAGCTGCCATTACTTTTCAATGCAATCAAAGCGGTGAATCCAGACATGCATTATGAGTATATCCCAAAACCAAATGCATGGAAGGATGGGAGGTATATATTCTTTCATGCTTTTCAGGTGCTTCCCTTAGTGTGTCGAGGCCTTTAGGCACTGTCGTCCTGTCTTCTCCATTGATGGTACATTTTTAATTAGCAAATACTAGGGCACACTTCTTATAGCCATATCCTGTGACGCGAACAACAAGTTGGTTCCTTTGGCATTTGCTTTAGTTGAGAAGGAGAACAATGATAATTGGGGATGGTTCTTGAGGCTAATCCGAATACATGTGGTTAGGCCTGGCAAAGAGGTTGGCGTCATATCTGATAGGCACCAGGGCATACTTAATGCCATACAAGAGCAGATAGAGGAGTATGCAGAGGAGGCTTAGGTTCGTCTAGCCAAGAACCTATAGGGTCCATAGGCATTGCGTACGAGGACAAGGATGAGGTGGATCAGAGGCACGAGGAGCTTGGCCCATCTTAGCTCTAGGACGCTCCCTCAACTCAGCTTACACAGCCTTCAGGCACTAGGCAACGCTGTCCACCTAACCCTTACACTCCAGGCACCGACGCTCTTGGTCACAAGGGTAAGACTGGGAGACAGTGAGGGTTTGTGGTAGATGTTATTATGTACTATTATGGACTTTGTGGACTTTCATTATGAACTATTGTGGACTGTATGAACTATTATTATCGACTATGAACTACTATGGACTATAATTATGAACAAAAGAACTGAACGTGATTACGTACAATGCATGCGTGTGAGCCATTCTTGCATGCGAGTGGCCGAGCACTGAGCCGATGGGCAGCAGCGGAGTAGACTAGTGGGCAGGTACGTTTATGTCATTGTCTCTAACTGTAGTTAGTAAAATAATGTAGCATTTACAGTGATTTGTCATGTCACTGTCGAATAGACTTTTCAGTGTCCTTCAAAATAGTGATTGAAGTCTAAAATCGAATATGTTTTTCAGTCATGGAATCTAGGCTCTCTAGTGTCCTACGATGTAGGCTTTTCAGTGATTCTAAGTAGACTTTCTAGGAGCATTTATAGCACAATACAACGGCTAGCAAACCTGCCTCCACCTATATATATGCGTTCTAGGATGCATTGCTAACCAAAAGGAAACCCAAACTAGTATTCGGTTTCGTTGGTGTAGGAATGTTTGGATGGTCATCTAGAGAAAAGGGTTTCAAAAGTGGGAGAGGAAAGGGGGGATGAAGGGAACTACTATTATGTGGGAGGGGTCTCTTGGGCCTGATTTCTTTGAGGAACCAGTGTATCAGTTTCTCCCCAAGAGCAAGAGTGATTTCACTAAAGGGTGCCCTCTCAGAAGATACGATAACATGAAGGAAGATTGGCCAAAATACATGCATGGTGAGTACTGCTTGGTGCAGATGTTCACTGAGGGGATCGACGAAGGTCGTCACTTCTTTAAATGCCCACGACCATGGGTAATTGCTATTACATTTCGTTTGTTAAATATGTTTCTCGAATACCCTTACAACTCATAGGACATACTTATTGTAGTCTTTCGAGTCCGAAGAAAACTGTGGGTTCACTAGGTGGGTCGATCCTTGACCAATTTATCCGCATCAGCAGTACATCTACTACCTACAGGACCAATTCTTTGATCTACAAAGAGAAGTTAGCAGTGGGTACAAGGAAGACGAAGACAACGATAACAACAATGGTGCAAGTTCACAGAAGGCACTCTACAATGATCCATATTATAGCTGCCCTAATCACAAGAACATGGGGCCTCCACCGTCACCCTCGCCACCACCACCACCAATAATGGGAGGCTATTGTGGAGAAGGTGCAACATAATTTGCTATGTGGCCACACTATTAGGCATGTTAGGTTTAGTCAAAAGAACTATGTACCCTTGTTTGGTAAATGTTGTCAAATGTCATTTCGTGTGCTTGTTGTTTGCTTCAATTACCTACGGCATGTTAGGTTTAGTTCAGGACCTCTGTATCCTAGCTCGATACATGTTCTCACATGCAATTTTATGTGTTGTGTGTGTTGAATTATATAATGCCCTACTTCGTTAGGTTTTGTTTGCAGCACGTGATCACATTTCACTACGTCCGTAATATTGAACTGAATATTATGACCACAAATAATGAAAACAACTACATAATGAAAAGTCCAATACTATGACACATTAAACAACACAATAATACTAGAAGTACGTGCCGACAAACTAAATAACGCAGTACATGACCTAAGCATGCCCATACTTAAAGTGCATTACATGACAACACAATGAAAAGTCCAACAATAGACAACATTGTTCATGAATAAACCATATAACTAACAAGTAATGGAGACTACTGAGTGCAACGAGGCCACTTTCCCTTCCTCAGGGCATCAGGATTCTCCTCCATCGTTGCTTTTTGCTCGGCGTGCACGCTCAAGCTTCTTCTCCCTCTCCTCCCTGTACACAACAACACGCCTCCTTTCCTCCTCTTCCTTGTGCTCCTTTTCTGTAGCTTACTCTTTGCATCTCTTCTCCATCATCTTCTTGTCTCCCACTGCAACAGTTTGTACATCCATTCCTTGTCTTCAGGCTCGATCTCAATGTTGATCCACTGCTCAAAATCACAGAGCGGTGGAGGGGTCTGCATCAAATGTAATTGTTACGAAACAAAAAAATCATGCAATATGTCATATGACATAAAATAATTATTACACAACATCAATTACTCACCATCTTGTTAATGCGGCGCTGACGAAGTGTAGGCTCAAACGTAAAATTGAAACACATCCAATACGTCTGTCTATACGTGTCCTCTTCATCGGACTTGGCTACCTTGCAAGGATCGCCGCAAAAGCACATGGGCACTGGAACACCACTACGCAAAGGCAATGGATCGAAGGCATTTTCGGTCATCTAGCTATAACTATAATTTAGCCATTTTTATTCTAAGAACCGAAAGCAATTAACATTAAACCCTACACCTAGGGTTTCTCATTTGATCCATAACAATGAACCTATAACATAACAACGTGTGCTGAGGTTACCTTGGTTTGTTAGCTTTTTCACATCTTGGCATCCTACGGTTGTATAATATAAATATTAAAATTGCATGAAACCCTAAGTATTGACGATTCTTAAGTTAAAAATCTGACTAATATATACCGAATCGATGTGAAAAAAAACTAGGAGGGCGCGAGGATACCTTGATCTCAAAGATCTACGAATCAAATCAAAGTTTTCAAGGTCCAATATGCCGATTCGTGAGGTAGGGCAAAGTGGGGAGAGAAAAATCCCAAGAGGGAGGAGAAAGAAGAGGAAGAAGGCTCGGGCAGGAAGGCTGGGCGCCAGGTTAAAACACCACCTCAGCGCCATAGATCTTGGCGCCGAGAACGGCACCAAGCTCGGCGCCAATAACCCTGGCGCCGTGCTGCCTGCCATATCAGCGTCCACGCCGCCAACGTGACCCCGACCTAGGCGCCAAACCCTTTGACGCCGAGACCTGTAAGCTCGGCGTCACCAATGATGGCGTCGAGCTAAGGGTCCAGATTTTAAAAGCATACCTCTAGAGGTATATTTATGAAAAAATTTCAAAAAAAGGGCAAAAAGCAAAAAATACGGTGGCGTCGACCGGTCAGCAGCAATGATTAGCGCGTAACACATCCATGCAAGATTGCGAGTGTGTATGTGTAATTGTGTATCTACCACTTTACAATCTGTGATGGCGCTACCTCTCACTCAACCGCTATTAATGATCCCCATTGGCAGCGACTATACGGAGGTGCAAAGTACCACCCAAGGTAAACGTTTACCGGTGGCGAGTACCCCATGACTTTATACCTTATAGAGCAAATCTCCATCGTCGACATATTATGCAAATAGGTGTGTGCTGCTTCTGTAGCATTGGTGAGGAGTCAACTTATCACGTGTTGACATAGTGTACGTATGCTATCAGTTTTTTGGGAGAAGCTCAAATCTCTCACGGGTATCAAAGTTCCCAAGCTAAATCCGAGGACCTAGACAAGGGACTTGTTGGATACTTCTTGTTGTAAAGATGGAGACGAGAGGTGATCTTATGTGTTATGTGGTCGCTCTGTAACTCCAGGAATGATCGGTGACATGGAAAATCTCCTACCGAACCAAGGTTAGCGTTGGAGTGGACGCTGGAGGAATGCCTCCACCTATCACCTGGCTCCCAAACTCCAGAAGATGGGAGACGATCGGCACACAACACGATGAGAGGTGGAGGAAATCGGGTGAAGGTTTTCTGAAAGTCAACATAGATGAGCCTTTGTGCAAGACTCATGTGTGGGAGCAGTTGGAGCAGCGGTGCGCGGGAGCTCAGGCCACCTGCAAGGGTCCTCTGCGCGTCATTTGAGCTCTGGTTTAGCCTTACTAGCTGAAGCAGAGGCTCTTAGAGAAGGAGTCCGTCTAATTTTCGGCGGGCACTGTTTCAAAGGTTTTTCTTTGGAAGAACAGGGGTTCACATCGCTCGGAAATTGCGACAATTCTGAACGAGGTGGAAGAGTTGCTGGGAGCTTCACATCCTTCAGATTGGTGTATACAAGAGGACCAGCAATCCACGCAGCTCATTTATGTGCCCAACACTGTTTAGCTTCTTTTCGTGATTTTGTTTGGCAATCTTTCCCTAGCTTCTTGCAGAATTGTCTCTAGTTTAATTGTAATATTTACCTTAATGAATGAAGCTTTTTAAAAAAAAAAACTTTGCAATGCGTGTGCCGTCACACACGCTCGGCCACGAAGGACGGGCCTTTTGAATTGAGCTTGGGCTGGTCAGATCAGATGGACCGATTGAGGCCTTGCTCAGTTGTCTGTACCTTCAACCTCGAGCATGCTAGCCCAGAAGACAAACCGGAAGTGGTGTGGGGTGACATGATGAATCTGGAAGACTGGAAAAGATCGTGAAAGCGAATTTTTGAAGAGGAGACTACAGTGTTCAACTCATCATAACCTGACGTGTCGATGTTAATTAAGAACAAACGTATTTGTAGAAGTAAGTACTACTGTCTACTGCGCAAGGAGGTCACGACATGAAAACGATCGCTTGCTTGCTCACATGTCGCGTTAGGTAAACATCAACATCCTGGAAAAGGTATTAAAACCACTTGAAAGGGCAAACTAGTGACAGCGCTGGTGCAGGCTGAAATCTAGGCAGAAGAAACCGGACGCTGGGATTAAGATATGTTTCCTGATGTATATTCCCTCAGTCACATTTTAATTTTCGCTCCCACTTCTCAAGAAATCAAACATACTTGATTAACTATATATATATATATATATATATATATATATATATATATATATATATATATATATATATATATATATATATATATATATATATATATATAGTATAATTAGATAGATCGTTGAATCTTTTTTAATACTAGATATATGCCCGTGTGTTGTATTAGGACCATGATTTTTTAGCTATCAACCGGAGGGGGGGATCCCCACCTAAATGGTACTGATATATCATCAACAACCTCGTTTTTAGGGAACGAAGCAAAACTCTTTCTTTCAGTTAATTTTGGAAAACCGGACTAAACCAAAACAGCAGCCCCACCACAAGGGCGAAATTATGGATATCCACTAATAAGAACAACCACAACAACAACAATAACGCACCCTAGCACAAGGCCGAACGGGTGACATAACCACAAATACACCAACGGAGAGAGAGATTTTTTAGTCCCAACCTAAATCTCAGTAATCGAACGCGGATACGTGGATCCTGTCTTTGTACCGTAACTAGGTAGGACGTGGACGTGTGAGCTCGCGGTGGATTATTATTCGTATTGGACGTGTATGCGTGAGCAAGGGCCATGATTTGGTATCACCAGATAGATGATGACCTTAGAGTCTTTTTAGGTAAAAATATATATTTTTATGAATTAGGAGGTGCAAAAAAATATAAGATAAGATAAGATAGTGATAATAAACATAAAGATAAACTTATTGAGACACATATATTGTTAATATTTTTTATAGATTTAGTCAAATTTAAGAATATTTTTTTCACGAGCAAAATTTAAGAACATTTGATCCGTACGTTTTCCATAGCAACAGCAACATTTAAATAGGGATAGACTGAGCACGGCGTTCGCGAGTTAACGTCGTACAGGAGAAAAACTTGTTTTTACTTTATTAGTCGCTATTTAGGTCCTGTTTGGTAGAGTTTCACTCCACTAGTGAAGTTATTTTTTTTTTGCTTCAGCTCCACGAACAGCTCTATTAGTGGAGCTAAAGCGGTTTTGATAAACCATTTGGCAAAATAGCTTCCCTGTAAAAGCATGTTTTTAGAGGCCTATAGGAGGAGCCGGGAGAAGCCACTTTTTTTGCTCCATCCCACCCCAAATCACTGTGAGAGCATGTTTATAGGGGCTTCACCAGTGAAGTTATTTCACTTTATCCCGTTTGGTAGAAAACAGCTCCAAACGGCTCCTGAAGCCAGTGAAGAAGCCCTGCCAAACGGGACCTTAGAATTATTTTTCAGTCATAAAATAGTATTTTACTCTAAAAATATTTAGCATAAGTATCGGCATAAGTCAAATTTCAGCATACTTACTATTTCTGGGTACTACGAGTTCGATGCGTACACTACAGTTTTTGCTGAACTTTGGTTGCTTCGTCAACGGCACGGTTAGAGACGCCACGCTGCGGGGATGCTCTCAGAAGAAACAGTGCGACGACGCATGGTTGTCCGCGGGGGTGCCGAAGAAACAGTACGTGTGCGTTACTGGATAAAACACGAGACGATTCTTTTTGTCACAGAGGGTGAAGCTAGAGTCATGTTCGTTTCGTTGGAATTTGGCATACGCTGATGCTTACGCTAATTTGTTGTAATAGAAAAATATTATTCGTTCGCTGAAAAGTACTTATTTTATAAGTGTAAAAATTTATATTTTATACATGCAAATATGGTTAAAATTTGCCTGTTCGCTTGTCTGAATTCTGGAGGAATCTGGATGGTTTGGAGAAATATTGGATGAATTTATGAGAGAAAAACACTATTTTGGATAAAAAAAATAAGCGAATCAAAACCAGATTTAAGGGCACACGAACAGAACCAGCCTATATCACCGTTTTTTTTAAATTTGTGGGTGGGTCAGGCTGCACCCACTGCAATTCCTGTAGCTCCGCCCCTCGTTTGTCATCCTTGCATGCGTCGCGTGGTGGACGGTAACAGCACTGCAACAGTCAGCACAGCCCTCTGTCTGCCTCCGTAAAAAACCCCTCTGTCCGGTAAAGTAACGAGGGTGTGTTTGACCAAGGAGTGACCCCATTCAAAATCACCTCAAGATTTGGATGATTCTTTATGAGGCTTTTTTGTGTACAATTATAAAAGTTTGAAATTCCATACAAGATATGAAAAAAGTTTTTCAGTCTTTGTGTCATCCACTTCCCTCATATTTTAACTTTCTCACGACTTTGTCACGTGACACGAGCCATGGAAGATGGCAAACTGCCCTTCCTTACTAGGCACTTCTCCCTTTCACCTATCTCGTCTCTCTGTCAAGCTGCGCCTAGTGCTGCTCCGTGAGCTCCGAGTGGTTGGGGCAGAAATCACCTGTGCAGTTTGTGCGGTCGTGCCCATCTCCTCCTGGTCCCCACCCCTTGCACCATAGAACGCCGACTCAAACACGAATTCAAGGACGCCTGCCCCAGCGTAGCATGGACATCAGCATCCTAGGTTTCCCATAGCCCTCCCCGCACCGGCAGAGAAACAAAACCCTACGATGACACCTAGGAGGATGAGTTGCCCGGACCCGGGAGCACTCCCGCCCTTGTGGCCTCGGCTGAATTTTTTACTATTTAGCTCTTTTTTTTAAAGTTTCTCATAAATAGACCCCTGGCGGAAAGAATTCAGGAAATGGACCCTTAGCTCGGCGCCAGAGTGACTGGCGCGAGCTCGGCGCCAGTCACTCTGACGCCGAGCCCCCTAAATATCTGCCGCTCCACCTTTCTTCTTCTCCCTCTCGCCCTAGCCGACCCTGCACGCGCCGTCGCCGCTCCACCGCCGCGCCTGCGCCCGTGCCGCGCCATGCCCGCCCGCCCGCGCCTCGCCCACGCCACCGCCGCTGCTCCCTCGCCCGAGCCTACACCGCGCCGCCGTGCCCTAGCGCCGTTGCCCGTGGTTGGCTGCAGCACCGCGCCGCCACACCCTCCACCGCCGTCCTCGCCTTAGTCTCCACCGGCGGCTTCGGCCTCGCCCCGCCTTGTCCTCCTCCACCGCCGGGCTCGCCCCGCCTTGCCGCCGTCCACCGCCGGCGTGCCTCCCACGCCCGTCGAGCGGACTCACCGCGCGGAGCGCCGGGCACCCCACGGCCGCCGTGCGCCACCTCTGTCGTCGGCCGCGCCACCGTGGGCCCGGATCTTCGCCTTGACCTACGCCCGTCGTCCGCCGACCCAGAAAGGTAAAAATTATGAATATGCAATGTACTTATTTAGTTGGTATTTGTTATTTACTAGTTACTGTGATGACTCAGTTAGTTGATTTAGTGAGATATATATGTAGATAGATAGAAACATAGATACATTGGTAAATAGATATAGTTAGATAGCTACTTAGATATGTAGTTATATTTGTAGTTAACTACATATGATCTAGCTATTTAGTGAGTAAACTATAAATATATACGTAGTTATTATCTTGATTACTTAGTTTGTAGTTAGAAAGTACTTGTTAGGTACTATCTATCGTCTAATTTGGACTAAAGGACATGTGTTTCGTTACATTTTTGAAATAGATGGACAACCTAGTGACCATATATCATAGAGGCACGGTTGAAAGCGATCGCTATAGATATGTTGAGTTTCTTGACATGCAAAGCGTGCCTGTGCTATTCAATGATAGGCCTTCATTTAGTGAGATGGTTGCAAGGGCTCGGGAGGAGCTGCATTGCTTTGGAGATGATGACATTGCAGTTGATGGTGTACTGCACCTAGGTTGTCCTCCGAACATCTTCAGGCGAATGATCTCAATTGGTTGTGCAGATCAGTGGGACAACTATGTGAGATCGGCTATGAAGAGCCAGCTGCAATGTTTGGACGTGGTTGTTCGTCGGGTGTTAGTTGATCCCATCCCTCATGGGTTTACCCTAGCAATGGATCATCCGGCACACATCGACCCTCCTGTTCCAGAACCTTACCTGCATGTGCAGATTGTGCCTACGGTTCCTGATGCTCAATCTGCCCTCAATGCGTTATTTGGAGATGGTTGTCATACTCATGTTTTCGTGGCAGATCCTCCTTATGAGATCCCTTTGACACAGAATCATCCGAGTAAGTGTCTTAACCGCATGGTTTTTGGGAGCTTATCCCGTTCCTTACATCTATTTCTTTTATTCTTTCCTCATTTCTATAATGACATTGGAGGAGACAATCCTGAGAATATGGATGTGCCCCATGTTGCTGCGCAAATGCACTTTGGAGATGGATTTCGTGGCTCCAATAATGTTAAAATTATGAATGATTCGGAGTCATATGAGATGGCTAGGGCTCTTGATTCTGATGATGATCGTCCTGTTGGAGAGCTGACGAAGAGTGATGTTGAGATGATGAGGCGTATCTTTCCCGACCGCCGTGATCCTAGAGTTCATGAGTTCAGTGATCTTGCTCATTCTGATCTGGCGTTTGCAGAAGGACGTGATGATGAGCTCCTAGAAGCTCCTGAGGCTGGTCCTAACATGGTAATTGAGGAGGGGAAGGTGTTCAATGACCTCCCTGCTTTGAAGAGGTGGTTGCAGGCTTTTGCAGTGATACGAAAGAGGCCTTATAGGGTATTGCATTCATATGTGGAGCGCCATTACACAGTTGTGTGTGACAAGAAACGCTGCCCATGGAGGGTTTGTGCAAGGAAGCAACAGGTGACCGGAAAATGGAAGATCACAAAAGTTGTTGGGCCACACAATTGTGCTGACCATGAGCTGACACTGAGGCATCGACAGTTGACATCTACCCTCATTGCCAAGCGGTTGATGGGAATTTTGCAGGGAGAACTCAACATGAAGGTGAGAACAATTATCAGGACCGTTGAGGCGTTGTATGGAGGATATGTGATAACTTATGGTAAAGCATGGAAGGCTAAGCAGCGAGCGTGGAAGATGATATATGGGGACTGGGAGGATGGGTATGAGCAGCTACCAGTTCTTTTCAATGCAATCAAAGCGGTGAATCTAGGCATGCATTATGAGTACATCTGAAAACCTAATGCATGGAAGGATGGGAGGCAGATATTTTTCCGTGCCTTCTGGTGCTTTCCTCAGTGTGTCAAGGCCTTTAGGCACTGTCGTCCCATCTTCTCCATTGATGGTACGTTCTTGATTGGCAAATACCAGGGCACACTTCTTATAGCCATATCCTGTGACGCGAACAACAAGTTGGTTCCTTTGGCATTTGCTTTGGTTGAGAAGGAGAACAATGACAGTTGGGGATGGTTCTTGAGGCTAGTCCGGATACACGTGGTTGGCCCTGGTAGGGAGGTTGGCGTCATATCTGATAAGCATCAGGGCATACTTAATGCCGTGTGAGAGCAGTTAGAGGGGTATGCACCTTTGCACCATCGTTGGTGTACTCGACACCTTGTCGAGAATCTACTCTGAAAGGATGGTGTCAAGAAAAACTTTGATCTGTTCCAGGAGGCTGCTCGACAGCTTGAGGACAAGTACTTTAGGGAAAAGTTGGAGCAGGTCAGAACCACATCAAATGCAGAAGGTAGACAATGGCTCACAGGTTTGATGAGGGATTTGGAGAAATGGACGAGAGCTCACGACACCGATGGCTGGAGGTACGAGTTTCAGTGCAGCAACATGGCAGAGTCATTTAATAAGTTGCTATTGGGGATACGTGGTATGCCTGTGAATGCAATTGTTCAATTCACCTTCTATAAGCTTGTTGCCTGGTTCAACGATAGACATGCCCATGCATTACAGTTGAGGAGTAATAGAGAGATATAGGCTCCGAAACCAAAGGCACACCTAGAGAAGGCAAGAGAAAGGGCTGGCACACATGAGGTTGTATGCTTTGACCACGCCACAGGGACTTATCAGGTCGAGCATAGGGGCGGTACAACGTCCGATGACGAGGTCTGAGAGTCGAGGATACTTGTGGTTGTCCTCCAAGATTTCAAGTACACTTGTGGTAAACCAAGGCAATACCACTTTGTATGTTCTCATTTGGTGGCAGCAGCTAGGCATCGCAACTATAATATCGAGAGGAGGATACCTCATGAGTTCAGTGTCAACACGCTTATGAACACATGGAGCCCCCGCTTCATGCCTTTCCGGGACCCTGGAGAGTGGCCCCCATATGATGGGCCGAAGTACATTGCTGATCCAGCTTACCGTTGGAACAAGCATGGATCAAGGCAGAGGACGAGGCATTGGATGGTTATGGATCATATACCCAAAAGAACTAGGCGTGGGAGAGGAACTCCATTTGTTATTGATCCCGAGCAGTATGAGTGCGGCAAGTGCGGTAGACTTGGCCACAACTCACGAAGTTGCCGTTGGCAGATTAGTGAGGTAGGACTATTGGTTTATAGTATTATTTTATATTTGTCTTATTCATATATTTAAATATGCATGTCTCAATTTATGCTTGTATTTGTGTCAATTACTTATACATTTATAAGTTCATGTTTCATTGTACATTGCAATTCTAATTCATTCACTTTTTTTGTAGGATGGAGCAATTCCACCTGCTCGACCCGATGTACGAGGAGACCCACCGAGGATGTCTTGTTGCGCTAGGGCAGGTAATAATCTATAAGTTTTATTCGTACATATGTTCATGAAGTAACATATGACTATGTTTTATTTGATGTAGGACCTTCCGCACCTTCGTTCTAGGACCCATAGTGGGTTCTTAGACATTCGGTACGACGATAGGTACACTCCTTTCCTGCAAAGAGCTGGCCTGGATGTCATCTCCTTTTAGGTTCATCATGGGTTGCCCAAGTTCAACTTAGCAGCGATAACTGCATTGGTAGACAGGTATTAAAGTGAATCATTGCCTCCATTCATGGCCATTTGTTCATGCGATTGACTTTTTGACAAGTAATCTTGTTTGGTCTTAAATATAGGTGGCGGCCGGAGACTCACAACTTCCACCTACCTTTCGGGGAGATGACAGTCTCGCTTCAGGACTGTCAGAAGATGCTAGGCCTAAGGATTCATGGGAACCCAGTCACCGGGCAGTGCAGGTCAGAGGGCTGGAGAGCACGAGTGGATGCCTTCCTTAGGCATGAGCTTGGCGAGCAAGGGGCTCGCACTTCTGGAGTTCCCATCTCATGGCTATGTGCAGAGTTCACACAGTGCCTCGAGGAGGCAGATGAGGAGACGGTTGGGTACTACTGCCGGGCGGGGATCCTACACCTTTTTGCTTGCGTTCTCTTTCCCGACGCCACGGGTGACAATGCGTCCTGGATGTTATCCACTGCCTCAATGACTGGGACCAGGCGGGTCAGTACAGTTGGGGCTCTACAGTCTTGTGTTTTATATACCGGCAGCTGTGCGAGGGGTGTTGTTGGTCTACGGTGAATCCGTCACTTGGTGGATGCGTGTACCTATTATAGTTGTGGATGTGGGCTCGTTTTCCAGTTGGTCATCTAGAGGTTCTGGCTCGTGAGTGGTTCTAAGGTCAGCCTCCAAGTCACCAGCCGACGTGGGCGTACCTTTGGGACCAGGTCAGGGTTCCGCACATGAGGATAGACTGGGCGTACATTGAGTACACGAACAAGCTAGATTCGCTGATGGCGTCTAGTGTAAGTAAATTTTATTTTCCATGCTGCTTTGAAAAGGATTAGTATACCATCTAACATCTTATTTGGACATGTTGCAGGTAGAGTGGGGCCGTATGGTGGAGAGGACGTACTTCCTTTTTAGCTGAGCAACGTCTGTGGGGCCGACGACTACTTCTATAGGATGCGGTGCCCTCTAATCTGCTTCTATGCTGTCGAGTACCACTTGCCAGATTGGGTTGCACGCCAATTTGGAGCGAGACAGCTTTGGCCTATGCCTCTGTTCTCGACTAGCGTTGACTTACACAAGTAAGTATTTTGATATTTCAAATGTCTCATGATGATGGTCCATTTCTTATAATATGGTGCCACGTACATGGATTAATGTAATGATGACATACGTGCAAGTTGGATCATCAGAGGAACAAGAAGATTTTTGATTGGGAGAGGCACCACCAGTCCTACATTGAGGAATGGGAGGAGATGCACAACAACGTGGACGACAACAACGAGCCGCACACGAACCGTGAGTTTAGGCAGTACCAAGCTTGGTACCAGCGTTCGACACGGTGCAGGCTTAGGCTACAGTGGACCGAAACTGACTACGCCGAGATTGAGTCCTCTGACGATGAAGACACGGCGTACGACTAGTCCACTCGTGTAAGAAGGCAGGTGGAGGCAGGACCGATCTTGGACAGAGTGGTAAGCCAATCGCCTTATTTTGTTACGTTGAGTTACATAACAATACATTAGGCGTTCAGAAGTCTTATTATTGAAAACTTTGTTGCAGGGCAATACACAGAAATGCTCAGTTGAAGAGATCGAGCGTGTTCCACCGAGAGTCAATGATGACTACATACTTGGCTTCCTAGACGTAAGATTTAAAATATTCTTTCAAACATATCATTAATATGTTATATTCTTTCAGTTAACATAGTTTTGTACAACAGAGGCTATCACGTCGTCTACGCCGTGCGGCTGGTCGTTGTGGTTGCAGGACAAACACGACGCATGACGTGTACGATCCTTTCGCAGGAAGAGGAGCCTTGGGTTCCTCTAGTCAAGCAGCTATAGGGGATGGGGACAAGGACGAGGAGGAGGATGATGATGACATGGACAAGAGGCACGATGAGCTTGGGCCCTCTCAGCTCCATGACGCTCCATCGACTCATCCTACACCATCTCTAGGCACTAGGCGACGCCATCCGCGTAACCCTTACACTCTAGGCACCAGCGCTCTGGGTCACAAGGGTAGGGGTAAGAGTAGGAGACAGTGAGGGACGTGGTAGGTGTTACTATAAACTATTGTGAATTTTGTATTTACTTTTCTGTAACTATTCGGGACTGTATGGACATTGTGGACTATTTGGACTTTGCATGACATATTATGTTGGTTGTGATATTCGTTGTGGTTGCATTATGCTCGTTGGATGATTAAATGTTTGGAATATATATTGATGTCTCTATTTGTAACTGTAGATGCTCCTAATACAAGACCGTATCTTGTGAATTTTTTGCGTGAACCTTTAATCATACTACACTTGTACAAAGGCACAAATGTAGTACACATATTAACTATAAATTTATTACATGTATAATCCATGAAATATTGTACATACGCTTTATAGAAGAATCTAGGATTACCAAGCAACAGTGAACGAATCTATGCTTTTCAGATAATAAACATAGACTTTTCAGATACACGGACATCATCGAATTATCACATCACTGATATAGACTTTTTAGATATACAGACAACATGCAAGGAAGCACAACTCCACTCTATCTCCACCATCCATCTTATGACTGTTTGATCCAAGAGCTGAGGTGAAGAGGCACAAGGATCGCTAACATGGCACATTGAGAGGCCTCCATTCCTCCTCTCAACCTATAAATAACCACTCACTCCCTCTCATTCACACAAACAACAAGGAAGAAGAACACTCCTCAACATTTGCTTTCATTGCAGTACCAATGTCTGGAGAGTCATCTAGAGGGAGAGGAAAGGGGAAGGAAACTACCTGGGGGTGGGAGGGTCCTCTTGGTCCTCTTTATGAGAGGTTCCCAGTTGAGAGCAAATGTGATTTCACCAAAGAGGCACCACTGAGAGGATACGATGAAAGGAAAGAAGAGTGGCCAAAATGCATGCATGGTGAGGACTGCCTAGTGCAGATGTTCACCGAGGGAATAGATGGAGGTCATCATTTCTTCAAATGCCCATGAGCATGGGTAATTGCTATTACTATTTGTTTCTTCAATATGTTTGTCTTGTATATCACTTACACGACATACTTATTGTAGTCTTCCTTGGCCAAAGAAAACTATGGGTTTAGTAGGTGGGTCGATCCTCGACCTATTTATCCGCATGCGGAGTACATCTACTACCTACAGGACCGTATCTTTGATCTAGGAAGGGAAGTTAGCAGCAGTTATAAGGATGACAAACAGGACGACAACAACAATGGTGCTGATTCACATGAGGCACTCTACAATGATCCATATTGCACCTGCCCTAACCACAAGAAGAAGGGGCCTCCCCCGTCACCCCCGCCACCACCACCAACAACAACAGGAGGCTACTATGGAGAAGGTGCAACACAATTTGCTATGTGGCCACACTACTAGGATGACTTTATCTTTTTCACATGTACCCAAGTTTAATTACCTAAGGCATGTTATGTTTAATTACCTAAGGCATGGTTTAATTACCAAAGGCATGTTAGGTTTAGTCAAAGAAAACTTTGTACCTAGGTTCGGTACATGTAGTCACATGCCATTTAATGTGTTTCGTGTGTTGATTTCTATAATGCCGTACGTCGTTAAGTGTTTTTGCAGCATGTGTTCAAATTTAAATACGTCCGTATCATTAAGCGGAATATTAAGACCATTGATAATGAAAACAACCACATAATGAAAAGTTCGATACTATGCCACATTACACAACATATTAATACTATAACTACGTGCCGACAGTAGACATAGGGGCAAATGCACTTCCAAATCCTCAGTCTAAAACGTACTGAGTAAGCAACTCATCATCTGAGTACATGTCCTCTACTATAACCCTGTTGCTGTGGCTAGGCTCAACTGCATTGCTCTGACCTACCTGTCACTTGTAGTAAGCGGCCTTCGCTTCATCTACGGCCGCTACGGCCTGAGTGAAGAACGTGTCGTCATCCTCCTCTACCTGTAAGCCCGCCTCTGCTAGAGCGATGAGCTCGCTCAGTCTGCCAGTGTCGTCGTCAGCCTCTTGCGCCTGAATGCCCGCCTCTGCTAGAGCGATGAGCTCACTCAGTCTGCCAGTGTCGTCCTCAGCCTCCTGCGCCTATATGCCTGCCTCTGCTAGAGCAATGAGCTCACTCAGTCTGCCAGTGTCGTCCTCATCCTCGTCTCCATCATCACACAACACAATCGGTGATTGAACGGTGCGACCAGCTCGTGATCTATGGCCATCTAACTTCTTCTCCTCATACCTTGCACGAGCCACCTCTGCAGCATGTTCCCCGCTGCAACCAATCCCTTCATGTATAAAATGCAATCAGTTAGCAACATGATTATATTACATTTAAAACCAGGCAACGAAAAAAGGTTTTCAAGTACTCACTGGCACATAATGTAGCAACATGCTCGTTCAAGACCTGCATCTATACTCTTGTCTCCTCTCTTGCCTTATTCCTTGCCCTCTCCTCCTCTAACGTCATCCGCCTCTCCAATCTCCATTTGTTTAGCCCAACATCGATCGGGTTACAAATACCGCGCTGTCTAGCAAAATCACGCATCTTTTCTTTGTAATGTTTAACGAATAGGTTGACGTAGTTAGGTCCATATCCCCTCTTCCGTGCAATTAGTTGCCTCTTCTTTAGTTCATCCAAGAACTTAGCTTGACCATCATAATATTGCCAACTGCATTTCCTAGTGCTCTATTCAAAAGAAATATTATATCATATATGTCTTAGCAAAACAAACAAAATACGATTTCATGTTTACCAGAAAAATAACAAACCTCATCATACTCAATCATATGGCCGCAATAATGACCTATTCCCAGTTCCGAAGGGACTAGGCCATAGTTGGATTTTACACCACATTCGCACATGACAGGAGGTGCTTTATAGATTACCGGTTCTTTCTTCTTTTCCTTAACCCTCCACGGTTCTTCCGGCCATTGGTTCTTAGGACCATACAACCACTCTTTGAAACAACACTTCGCCATTAAATACGCCTAAATAATGAGACATTAGTACATGAACACATACAACTCAAGATTTTAACACATACACTTTGCACTTACTTCATGCTTGTTTGGATACACAAACTCCAATGTATTCTCAGGGTTTATCACAGCTTGATCTCCGCAATCGCACAGAGGAGGTTCCTCGAGTCATCTAACTACGGCTAGGTGCTTCTTCTTAGCCATCATTGCCGGAGGGTTAGGGGGGGTGGAACCCACCGCTTGAAGTGCTCACGTGGATGTCTCCCTCTAAACCAATCGTCGAAAAAGAGGAACCTAGGGTCAAACTTGTCTGCACCATCGATCCACTAAAAGAAAAAGCACCTCTCATGGTCCTATACAACGAGATTCCAACAAAATATTAGTACCATACTTAAACAAATAAAGAAAAAGGATAGTACAAACAATTTCTTACATTAAACCGACTACATGCGTAGAAGCAACGCGCGGCTGTGTCCGGATGTTTCGATTGAAAAACATGGGTCGGTAAACCACAGTCACAGTTAGGGACAGGAAGGTCAGGAGGGATGGAGGCATCTTTGCTAGACGCGTCGGGGTATAATTCTCGAGGATGACCCCGTTTTCACCAAAACTCCTCCCGAAACATTTCTTGCATCTAACAAAATGGATGTAATTTAACAAACATAAATCAAAACATCACAAAAAAATATCAGTGAGAACCATAAATACAATACAACCAATTTCGTTCTAAGAACCAAAAGCAGTTAACATTAAACCCTAAACCTAGGGTTTCTCATTTCATCCGCAACAATGAACCCATAACATAACTACATGCGGCTTGGTTTGCTAGCTTTTTCCACGCCTTGGAATCAACCTATGGTTGTATAATACATATATTGAGGAATACAATGAAACCCTAAGTGATGACGATTCTTAGGTTCAAAAATCCGACTAATATATACTGAATCGATGCGAAAAAACAAGGAGGTGAGCGAGTATACCTTGCTCTCAAAGATCTACAGATCAAATCAAGGTTTTTAAGGTGCAATATGTCGATTCGTGAGGTAGGGTGAAGTGGGGAGAGAAAAATCCAAGAGGGAGGAGAAAGAAGAGGAAGAACGCTCGGGGAAGAAGGTTGGGCTGGGGTTAAATGCAGGGGGCTCGGCGCCAAGATCTACGGCGCCGAGCTCAGCGCCAGTCACTCTAGCGCCGAGCCCCTGGTAGGCCATTGCCCTATGCCTAGGAGCTCAGCGCCAGTGACGGTGGCGCCGAGCTAAGGGTCCATTTCCTGAATTCTTTCCGCCAAGGGTCTATTTGTGAGAAACTTTCAAAAAAAGGACCCAATAGTAAAAAATTCGGTGGCCTCGGTGACCGAGGTCGAAGGTGAGTCTGGTCGACGCACCAGCTGTCACCGGCCCTCCTCACGCTGGCACAGACATCGGTGCAGACGTGGGGGCAGACGCTGTCTCAGGGGGTGGGGGCAGACATTGGGAGGTGGGGCGCTGTGTCTACTGTGGGAGCTCCAGGCCGCCACACTCTTGCGCGTCATCATGAAGTTAACCTATAGCATGGAGTGCTTCCTTAAAGTAGCGATTGACTATTTCTTCTGATCTCTTGAAGTTTTTGGCTATGACAATATTCCTCTCATTCTGTTCAATTATGTGAAGCAACATTGCTAGCTGTTCCTCGATGCAACAATGGATAGTATTAGAAAGAAGTCCTCTTTGTTTCAGTGTATCACAGAGGAAAAATAATGGTGCTCTCCTCATTCTCAACATGCACAAACAACTCATATCATCATTATGGTAGATACAAAAGGTTAGTATGTCATCTTTCTTCCATATCACTTATTCGGGCATACAAGATTAATTTTCTTTTCATTCTTATCCTCCTTAATGAAATGTGGCAGCAGAAATGGCAACTGCTCTAATAATTAAAGTCCTTTGCAGTTCATTTGCATCCATCTACATCATAATTAAAGATCTTCCTATAATGTTGCATACATAATATATGGAAATAGCAACAAAGAGACAACAACAGGTTTATGCTTACAACAACAAAAATAATGACTAAGGGTAATCCAAATCTACTATTTTTTTTCAAACTTGGGTTAGCATCATACAAAATGGGAACTATTAATTACCTATTATCGGGGTTACCTAAAACCCCGGATTAGCATCTTGACAGTGTGACTAACCCCTTGGTTGATTCCCCTAATTGCCCAGGGGCTCGGGGGCTACATCCCGCAGGTGTGCTCACGCGTACCCGCTGGATAATGAAAAATGCCTGGGAGGTCCAAGGCGACCCGACCAACGGGCAGCCTCGTTGCTCGTTAAGGGGTCCCTGACCGGGACAAAGGACATTTCTCTCGCTCAGGAGCCTGGGAAATTCCAAGCATGGCGACCTAGGCCTCATCCCTGGTGCCTATGGCTGACCAAGGTGGCTCCACAGCAATGGGCTCTGGCCCCGTCGTCTCGATCCACTTGTCGCCTACGGTGATGGGGGAATCTTCTGGCAGGCCCTAACACAACTTAGGAGCCTAACACATAGACGTAGCCATAGTGACCCTAGCTCTACCGGAGCTCTGTCCCCTCGCTCCCACGAGGCCATGTCGGCCACTCTAGGTCCGAGGGTCACACCCGGGGCGTGACGCTACGACGAAGGATGATCCTGTGCTGCCTCCACATTGAAGAAGAGACGAGGGTGTGGGGCCTTCTGTTAGCCCCTCAGGGTGGCTTCTCCTTCGTTGGTGTGCGATGCATGCCATAAGATGGACAGGCCGAGGGGGGCGAAAACATCTCCAGGCATTGACGACCGGCTCTAAGCTTTTGTAGGCACCGTTACATATGGTTCCGACGGTTTCAGCTGCGACCACGGAGGAATACAAAACCCTATCGCTCTCTTGCCCACCAAGGGAGCTACGAGAACCTCACTCCTTTTACTCCTCTGTCCCTCCCCAACCCCCCATGATATGAGAGGGCACAGAGGCTTTTGTAGAGGGGGATCAAAAAAATGGACTCCATAGAGAAACCCTAGATCAAAACTAGGTTAGCAATCTCCTACTCTCTTGTTCTAAGAACTCATTTGAGCATTCTAACCCAAAGAACTTGATGTTGAACATAGAGCCTAGAAGCCCAGACCAATATACATCATTTGTGTCTTGAGTGCTAACCATCGAAGTCCCATACATCGGCTCATCCATGGATACACTAATTACTTGCCGTGGTGACGAAACCACGACACGAAGACATAATGTACTACCGTCCATTTCTGTGAACCAAACACATCGAAATAGTATCTGTAACGCCTGTAATAGCAGTCGATGGCTACAGGACCAACAGTCAACAATTCATAAACAGTTGCAGCACCATAGTATGGATGGGAAATCAGCACACACATTGAATCATTAGCGGAGGCCTACAGTAGACATTTTTTATTGGGCTCTTGCGTGACTTTTCAGTTAGGCCCTGTTTGGTTTTCATAAGGTAGGTGACTTATTAAGTCAGGTGACTGAAAATTAGTGACTTATAAGTCATGCCTGTTTGGTTGTAGATGACTTATAATCTCATTAAAGATGTGAGCCCCACGCGAAAAAGGGTGACTTATAAGTTTTAAGCAGGGGTGAACCAACTTAAAACTGATAAGCAGGGGTGACTTATAAGTTGGTGGTGTTTAACAAAATAAGTCATTTTTTCCACTTTTTAACTTATAAGTAGGTGACTTATTTGGGACCAAACAGGGCCTTAATTTCTTCCACTTATTCAGTTCTTCTCTTCTTGCACGTAAACTCTCTTTCTTGCTTAATCGAGAGAAGTGATCCTGCCAACCAATCGTTTTGTAAAAAAAAAATCAATTCTTCTCTGATGTAGTGACATGTTGACATTAATTACTTGGTGGGGCCCTTGGATGGCATGTGTTTATAAAATAACAAAGAAATGTGGTAGTGATGTTTTGCTTTATAAAAGATATATAAACTCATATGCCCTTTGTGATTTTATGCCATTAAATATAATAATAAACTAATAACTTATAGCTCACAACAGCTTCGTCAGTTGTTGTAAGCTATTTTTTTTTGCCAAACACTATTTTTTAGAATAACTTTATGGATAAAGTTGTTTTTCTTCTCCCCTGATAAAGGGATGAGTTGGGATGAAGAAGAAAAAAAACTTTTCCTAGCTTTATCTGAAACAAGTGGGCCCCAGTCTATGTACGTCTCCGATTTGTCCTCAGAGCAGGTCGCGTGGAGTGCAGAGAAGAGGCTGAGCGCAGGCGCTGCTGCCGAGCTAGGCACGAGCGCCACCTCCTCTCCGAGGCCCGGGCGTGGTCACCTGGCCAGGGCACGGTCGCTGAGACGGTGCGCGGGCGCGGCCGTCTGCCCGAGGCTCGGTTGCGCGCGCGCGGGGTTGATCGGCCGGCCATGGCGCGGCCACCGGAGATGCGGTGCTGGGGCCTAGCCACCGGGGCGCAGGGTCAGGCTGTGGCCGCTGGGGGTACGGGGACGGGGCGCGCGGGGAGCGGGGCCGAGCCGCCTGTGCGCCGTGCCGAGGACGCGAACGCCACTGGGGGAGGCGCATGGGCAGCTCTCGATCTCGTGCTCCGGTCCACGAAAGCGCGAGTAGGGCGGCTCTACAGCACCAGGGCAACGTCGCGAACTCGGCGGAATCGCTCCACCGTCGGTGGCGTAGCAAGATGCAGAAAGGGCGTTACGTCCCGCCGGGCACTGGCACAGCCGCGGGGAAGGCAAGGGGGCGCAGCTCGCCGGAGCAGGCTCGCAGCCGCCCGGAGGAGGCGCGGGCGGCTCCGTCGGGCATGGGCAAAGCGGCAAGGAAGGCACGAGGCGCAACTCCCAGCGCGCAGACGCCCATGTGAAGAAGACGTGCGAAGGGGAAAAATCCTGTGAGAAAAAATAGAAAAAAGCAAGTTGTATTATAGTTATTTTATTCATTTGGTCCATCACGTGAAACTGTTTTTGCCAAACAGTTTTTCTAAAACAGATTATCTTCAATGAGAAAGCTGCTTGTGAAGCTATTTTTGCAAAAAAAAAAAAAAAACAGCTTCAATGATAAGGTTGAGATGTGCCAAACATGGTCTAATTATTTGAAGCAAACATCATATTAATAATATTGGCATATGCTCTAAGAATTTGACTACTTTTTTTTTTTGAAAACTCAGCGAGAGTTGCCAACTTAATTTATAGGAGACTAAAAGAACACAAAATTTAAAAAAGGAACAACAAGACCAAAGAAACACAAAGAAGCTACCACTACGGCTACTCGGGGCACTCGAAGCATAGCGCCTCAACTCCATGGCTCGCGACAATGGTTGTTTACATATATGGGTGGTGTTCGCTTCTCTTATAATCCATACTTTTTAGTTTGTTTGTTTAATCGTAACAGTATTTTTCTCTCATAACAAATCAGCCGAAAACAGTGTTTTGGCTTATTTTTTCAGTGAAGCGAACGGGGATTATATCTAGATACATATTAAATTTGATATACCAAAAAAATCAAAACGACTTATAATTTAGAACGAATGAAGTATTTCACTGCTGGAACTTAACGTTTGATATAAGGGCGTGTTAGCTCCTCCTGTTCTAGCTTATTCGCGGAACTGATCTTTTAAGAGGAGTGATTCTAACTAAAAGGGATTCTCTAGCGTAAACTGAGTTAGAAAAAACAATTTTTTTAGCTTCACCTCATAGTTCATTTCAAATATCCACTTAACATAATCAGAATTATTTTTAGCGAAAACCATCCGGCGGTGCATCTTCTGGATTCAGATGGCCTGTTCGTTGATTGATTTCTGGGCTGATAAGTCCGACTGATGCTGGTTTATTGTGAGAGAAAAACATTGTTAGCTCACTAATAAATCCTGGCTGAAACCAACGAGCGAGTAAGCTACTCCGGAAGCTATAATAACATCCGCTATCCATCTATGTAGATACTAATCCACTTGGAAGAGGCTTCTATCCGCTATTTATTAGTTTGACGGGATCAGCTCGCTGCGATGTACACCTCGCTCGGCGGGCCGCGATTCCTTGTGGGATCTACTCGCTGCGATGTGACACCTTGCTGAGATTGGCGGGAAAGATTCCTCGCCAATGACTGGCTGGCTGCTGCACTGCTGCTGCTTTCACTGCGACCGTCACACGCGTACGGTACACAGCATCTGGAATCTACTTGAATCTTGTGGCTGGGGCGAGGTTAATATTTACTTTCCATTTTTCAGCGATCGTTACGGCACACCGACCGACCGAATACGTGCCAGTGTGCGGTGTGCCCCTCGGAAAATTAAAGACGACGACGATGGACTAGGGAGACAGATCGAGAAGTAGCATCTGCTAACATCATGTTCGCGTGATCGTATCAGTCATGTTTATTAGCCAAAACAGTATCAACTGGTTTATAAGTCAAAAAAAAAAAACGATCAAGCGAATAGAATGACATAAAAGTACGAAGTCGACAAGGTGTGCTGTTGTGTGCAGCTTATCTAGAACGACTGGGACACTACATCCAAGTTACTAAGTAGTTTCTCGTGATGATTCTTGTCCAGTTAGGTAATATAATAGGTATTGTCTTTGTTTTAAGACGGTCGTGATTTTATCCAACGCCACGCACCGGTTCATCTACCGTCTACGTAGGATCGAAGGGCGACTTTTTCAGCTGTTCAACGCACCGCTCAATCTAGCACGTGATGGGTCCCACTATTTTTATCTCCTTTTCTTCCTTTTGTTCTCTATCCATTTCTTCTCTCTCTCCCTCCTTCTCTTCTTTATCAACTCCAGCAAGTTTACAAGGGGCTTAGAGGAGGCAGGCCACCCAGACGGTGGGAGGGCAGCGGGTAGGGTACTAGCAGCTTATGAGGCGGCCAAGCCAGGTTGGGGCAAGGGTGCCCATGGCCATGGCGGCGTGGAAGGGGGGGGGGGGGGGGGGGGGGGGGAAGGGTTGGAGAAGGAGGAGGTCGCAGTGGGCTGTAGGGTTTCGCTGGAGCTCCGCGGCTCTAGCGAGACCCTACCGCTCGTAGCGGGTCGGTGAGTGGTAGGCGTCCAAAGGGCATCGGGGAGGTGGGCGACGCGGCCAGCGGTGGGGGTGGGCGTGCGAGGAAGAAGAAGGTGGCACGATTCTCCAATCGGGTGACCGGTCATGCCTTAACTTCGTCCAAGTGGAAAGCGACATGACGAGAAAAAAAACTAGTGGAAAAGCAAATTTACCAAAACAAAACAGGAATGGTTACTAACTGCTTGAAAATGCTTTCCGTAAATGATCGTGTCGTGCGCGCGCGCTCGCTGTCGCTGTTTTTCTTCTTTCGCACTCGTCCAGTCCGACTCATGTCCCGGTTCTCCAGTAACGGTTACTGTACCCCGACAAGTGCCCGCAGCATCTCGCGCTTTACTTGTGGGCCGGCTGGACGAAACTCTTGGTCTCTTGCTCCTTGCGCCACGCCTTCACCTTCTCCCTCCCTCCGCCACGGTTCACACAGGACAGACAAGCAACCACAGCCACCTCACCTCAGCTGGCCTATATTGGGATTTTTAACTTTTTGCTGTGCTTACGAATGACACTTATTCGTTTGACACTTTTATACGTACTTTTATATAATTGCCAATGTAAACAGTGAACCCCTGTGTTTTTGTTATTGAGGTGAGCACGTTGAAAGGGAAGGGGAACTCGTGACAGACAGCGATGGCCGTGAGGTTGAGACCCCGCACCGACAGGCGCGCGAGCAGCTGGCTCTCCACGGGGAACTGCACGGTGAGCATGCGGGAGGCGGCGCGTGCCCCCGCGCGAGCCCCGGCCGGCGCCCGCGCCGCCGTCGACGTGGAGGTGCAGATCCTCGGCCTCGCAAGCCGCCGCGTAGTGGACGCAGCGGTTGAGGTCCGCCTCGTGAGCTGCCCGCCATGGAAGGCGAGGGAGAAGCCGTCGACACGGCGGCGCCCGCGGCAGTCGATCCCTGCGAGCGCCTCCGCGCGCGCCGCCGCCACCGCCACTGCCCCCGTCGCGCCGCCGCCGGGCGGGAGGCGGATGCTCTCCGAGGATGGCTCCGGCCAGCGGTACGCCCAGAGGCGGCGCCACCGCGAGGAGAGCGCGCCAGTGCGGATGGCCGATTTGAGCGGCAGCAGGCTAAGAATCTGCAGGCGCAGGATGTCGGGAAGGTCTGAGATGCGGTCCTCCTCCTCCGGCTCCTCGTGGGCCCCTCCCGTCCGGCGCCGCTTCTCGCCGTGCCCCGCCATTCCCGCTCCTCCGCCGGCCCCTATCGGCGCCGCATCGCGCGCCATTGCTGCCTGTCACGAGTTCCCCCTTCCCTCCCTGCGTTGTGATGGCCGGAGGTTGAAGACAAAGCTGACGTGCGGGGTCCACGTGTCAGCGAGTAGAGGGAGAGGAACAGGGGAAAAAAGGTTATTTCATATGCTCTGTAGGCTTTCTCAGCAAAAATGATAAATTTATGATGACAGCTGTATACGAGCGCGTATAAAAATAACAAACGAAGTGCGATCCGTAAGGAGGACAAAAAAAAAAAAAGTTAAAAATCCTCCTGCCTATATATGTCCTGCACCGATGGGAAAAAAGGCACTGCTGTGCCGTCCTCTTCGATCAGTGATCACCCACCCCACCAACGTCGTAGTACAGAGCCAAGAGTAAAGTAGTCTGGTGTGGTGTGCATGGCGGGCGGGGCCAAGGCACGGCGGCTCTTGCTCGCCGGCGCTTTGCTCCTCCTGAGGCTGCTCGATCTCCCATGGGCCACGGTGGCGGTCCGCAGGAGCGACTTCCCGGCGTCGTTCCTCTTCGGCACGGCCACCTCCTCCTACCAGGTGATCCCACCATCGACCTCGATCTCTCGTTTGCAGGCGCTTGTGGTTTCTTCAGTTATTCGGATGAGAAGTGGAGAACTTAGGCAGAATCGCATTCGCATGGACCATCTATCCATCGGTCGTTCTCTGTCTCGAGGAAGCTGGAATATGTACTCCTACTGGGTTTTCTTGGGCTCTAGTGATTACAGACCCACGTACCTTGCGTTGCACAGCAGGACTGAGGGATGATTATTGCTACTGATATGATTATACTACCTAAGAAGATGGACATGGTGAAGGAAAGAGAGAGAGAGAGAGTTGTTCGTAAGCCGTGCTGACCGATGTAATCTTGTTTTCACTTGTAGATCGAAGGTGCGTACCTCGAGGGCAACAAAAGCTTAAGTAACTGGGATGTCTTCACTCACATACCAGGTAAATCATACAATTTCCAAGCGAGAGCAGAGCTACCTCCACTCTGTTAAGCTGAACTGCCGTCGTCCTGCGCCTGCCATGGATTGCAAACCCATATACTATATATGTGACATATATAGTAGTAGTAATAGTGCTATGTTTCAGGAAGAATCGAAGATGGAAGCACCGGGGATACCGCGGATGATCACTATCATCGTTACGAGGTACTAATGTTACAATAGTATCATTGCATTGACTAAAAATGATTCCCCTGTTTTTCGATAAATTACGCCTTAAGTGCCCCAATCTTGCTTCTTCGCAGGATGACATTGAGCTCATGCACTCTCTCGGCACGAACGCCTACAGATTCTCGATATCATGGGCCAGAATTCTTCCAAGTGAGTTTATTCTACGGGATGTTTGGGACTGCTCCACAAACTTTACCGAGCAGTCCCAAACACCCCTGATATGTGCTTCAAAACTTCCGTCATTAATTTCTCAGTCGATACTCGATGAAATCTTTGCAATATCTTCTTAACCCCTATAAAATGTTTCATTTGCCGAGGGTAGAAGGAAGATTCGGCCAAGTCAACCCGGAAGGCATCGCTTTCTACAACAAACTCATCGATTCACTCCTGCTCAGAGGTATCTCCCGTAACAAAATAAAACATAAACCTTGGTAAACTAGACAGTGGACTCTCTCATCAGTTGAATCATATCCATTGTGAGCTCCATCAATACTGAGAGAAATGAGAATTCTGAATTCCAACACGTACGTTTGTTTTTTTGCTGGATGGAGCGCAGGAATAGAGCCATTCGTGACGCTGGCCCACTACGACATCCCGCAAGAGCTCGTGGACAGGTACGGTGCGTGGCTCAGCGCCGAGGTCCGTCGCGACTTCGGCTACCTGGCGGACGTGTGCTTCGCGGTGTTCGGCGACCGCGTCAAGCACTGGGCCACCTTCAACGAGCCCAACGTCGCCGTGACCAAGGGCTACATGCTCGGCACCTACCCGCCGGGGCGCTGCTCGCCGCCGTACGGCTCCTGTGCCCAGGGAAACTCCGACGCCGAGCCCTACGTCGCCACGCACAACGTCGTCCTGTCCCACGCCACTGCCGTCGAGATTTACAAGAGGAAGTACCAGGTTAATTACTAGCTAGTATTTGATTTGATTAACCAGATATATATGATGATCGCCACAACTTCACAACGTACTCAACCTCCCTGTTTTTTCGGTTGAAACCTGCTGCAGAGAAGGCAGAAGGGCATGATTGGCATTGTGATGGCAGGCTTCTGGTTCGTTCCACAGACGGACACACCAGTGGACCGGATGGCGACTGAACGGGCACTGGCCTTCAGTGTTCCATGGTACTTATAACAGTCTAGAGATCACCCAATGCATGCAAAACACCAGTGGATGAGGGAGCGTTTAATTTGTTTCCAATTATCGCTTGATTATTGATTGCTGCAGGTTTCTTGATCCGATAATCTACGGCGACTACCCTCCGGAGATGCGACAGCTCCTGGGCTCCAAGCTGCCGACCTTCTCGCCGGAGGAGAGGAGGAAGCTGGGTTACAAGCTGGACTTCATCGGGATCAACCACTACACGACTCTGTACGTGAAGGACTGCATGTTCACGTCAGATTGCCCATCGGGTCAGGATATCCAATATGCGCTGGCGGCCTACACCGGAGAAAGAAATGGAGTTCCCATCGGACCTCCAGTAATAAGCAGATTGATATCGATATGCATGCTTACTTGATGTCGATTGAGGTTCTGACTGACTGGCGTTTCATTTTGTGCAGACAGCTATGCCACTGTTCTTCGATGTTCCTGACGGGATAGAGAAGATGGTCACCTACATCATGAAGAGATACAACAATCTTCCCATGTTCATAACCGAAAATGGTGCATCTATTAATTCAGCTTGCAGTGCTTTCATGTTCCGAATTTTCCCTGACGACGTTCAGAGTTGCAAAGTACAATAATAACTCAAAAAATTAATTTATTCAGGTTATGCACAAGGTGGAGATGGTTACAACCATGTTGAAGATTGGCTTGACGACCAGGGTAGGATACAGTACCTCGATGGTTACCTCACAAAACTTGCCAAAGTTATCAGGTCAGTTGCATTTTCAATTCAAAGTTCACAGCTTGATTAATTGCATCCATGCGTGGACGGTGGACGAACTGTTTCCCTGCTAGCTAACGTATCTGAGTGAAATTGATAGGGACGGCGCCGATGTTCGAGGTTACTTCATCTGGTCTCTCATTGACAATTTTGAGTGGACATACGGATACACCCTCCGGTTTGGACTTCACTATGTTGACTACCAAACACAGGAAAGAAAGCCCAAGTCATCCGCGCTGTGGTACAAACGGTTCCTCCAAAGTTCACATGAAGCTCAATAGAGGGTGCCTTGTTTAAATATATATAAGCGTGTGAGGTGTGGCGACTGAACATGCTGCTGCTTCAATTCAGAAAACGAAGAACATGATCTTCTTTGTAGGCTAGTCTCACGGAAAGTTTCATGTCCTAGTTTTCAATTCACCCATATTTTAGAAACAGTGCAGAAAAGTTTTATCCCCATAAAACTCTGTCTACTCCCATAAAATTTTTATCATCTCTCTTCATCAATACAGTGCTATATTAGAGTATTTAATGTCCATAAAACTTTCATGAAATCCCCATTGAGATTGTCCTAACGGCCACTCCGCAGTTGTCATCTCTGATCTGGAGAACAAATCGTTTTCTTCCTTAGGCACAGCATACCTCAAAATTCGTAAATTTACAAACCTGTACCACTAATTTCTCTTAAAATATATTGTCATCGGTCACAAATTCAATATTTATTAGAAGTAGGGTTTTCAATTTTGCTATTAGAATTTTTTTTGCCACACCTGAAATTACGGAAATTCATAAAATTTGGCTGAATTTTTTTAGATACTTAAACACGAAGTATGATTTTTGTAAAATTGTTTAATGTAAACAAAATATTAGAATTATTTGTGATTGAACATCTATTGATTTGAAGAATATGCAATGTAAACAGTAGAAAGTATGATTCTAGAATTATATAGCACATATATTAGTGGAATACAAAATTTTATATGTCTTTCGGTCACCCCCAAATTACCTATGAGATTTTGGTGAAATTTCGCAAAGATAATTTCGAACCCTATCTAGAAGACATGTGTAACATGAATCTTTTGAACATAAAACATGCATATAAATTGACTGATCGTTGGTAAAAAATTTATAGTTTAATTATTTAAAATCACAATAAACTCTTAAAAAAACAAAGGACAGTACTAGAAAATATTTTTATTGCTTTTTTTTTCTGGAAATGGTAGAGGAGGAGTAATTACTAGGCTTATATGGCTCCACTTCAATCTAGATATGAAATGGACTTGTTTTTCATCTCAATTCCTCCCAAGCCATATGAATTAAGTTGGATTAGACTGCAGTCAAACAAACGAGTATGTCACATGTGCGACTTGAAAGTCATCTTGTCACATAGCTCAAACAGTTTGTTTTGCATATATTTTTTGTTTCTTTTGGTGGAACCGGAGAAGAAGAAAAAAAGTGTACAACTTGAACAAACAATAATACTACAGCTAGGTAACGTGTCCGTGCGTTGCTACAAATAGCTAACATTTGTACTAAAACTATACGGATCGCACGATAAGATAAAAATACCGTAAAAATTAAATATCAACGTTAAAGTGATATTTAATCCAAAAAGCAAAGTTTATGAATTAAACATAGTCACGGAGTGCGCGGCGTCGTAGGCTCACAAACTATACTTTATAGTCCTTTCCGTGATGCGGCTAAGATAATGTTTTATATCGGCAGGAAGAAATCTCCGATATCCATTTCTTTCGTGCGCCAATAAATCCATAAATAAGTTCCGCCACATCTCCATACCATCCTGTACACATATTTGAGTATATATGTCAATATTAGTGCCTGTTGCATGGGTAATACTACGTCTCTTGAAAAATCTTCTACAAAAACTTAAAACAAAGTGTTATACTCACCGCATAAATATGTGTGGCTTTTGGTCTATTCCACGCAGACATATACTGTAGAATAAGATATCCACTTAAGTGTCTGTGGCAAGATTCACGATCAGCAATATGTAAAAATAGTTAAATCATAGGTATTATTATTGCAAGCGATGGTGACTCTGAGTTAGTTACCCATCTATGTCCTCGGCGATGTTTTCTTCCCGTTTAAATTTCTATTTGAAGGCATCCTCTTTCCATCCAGGAATATGATTATTCACTACGGCCATGTAGTTGAAGCTAAATCCAAGAGTGTACTTGGCATACATCAGCGCTAGTGTGTCTTTACACCACTCTTCAACAGGTCTAGGGTCAATCATGATAAGCATCTTTTCCCGCTGATCGAAAACATAAAGCATATATTTTCGAACGTGTAGCCATGGCAAAAGAAACTACAAACATGGTAGCGATTAGAATAGTATAGGAAACAAGTAATAAAAGTAGGAGCAAGCGACTTACGTATCGGCACTGTGCTAAGTTGTATTCCATATCTTCACATACACCAATCGCAACAGCCATTTCTTTCGTATTGTATTTTTACGGAATTATGGTATTTTTGTTAAAGCACACATTTTCTAAAAGAGAAGGATATAGAGAGTCAGGATTACTATAACTTGGCCAGCTGATCACAACGGTCACCGTAATCTCCTACTATCTTCGCTAATTTCTTGCTGCTTCTTTCTAGTGTAGGGTTTATAAACCCGGGGTCCCTCATGGACCTGCTTTCCAGCAAAAGCTCAGCCCAGCAGACGACGTTGCGTACGACACACAACTCCTAGGCCGGCCCAAAAACCTAACGATAGGCCAGAAGGGCGATCCAGTCTCTAACCGAAAGGCCTGACCAAGGAGGAACGATGCTCGCTTCTGACTTCGGCCCTCCTCTCCGACCGGAAGGCCTGGCCAAAGAGGAACGACGCTCGCCTCTGACTCTGGCCCGCTTCTCCGACCGAAAGCCCTCGCTTCTGAATCTGGCTTGCCTCTTTGACCGGGGATGCACCAAACCTCTGCTTATAGCTCTCCTCCGACTGGCACAGTCAGGAGCCGACTGGGACCAACTGACCGGGGATGCCCGCTCGGTAAGGACTCAGGAAACGGGTGGAGCAAATAAAGCTGGGCACTCAAGTCAACCGTAATACCAAGGATCGTATCATGTACACCTACAGGACAGTACCGATAGGGCATGTCAGAAGGGTGTCCTGCCACCTTCCAGGCATGTTAGAACCCAAGCAGTGTTGTGGGCACCGACGTTTGCCCCATAGTGTTGTGGGTGCCATCAAATCCCGTACCAGGCGAACACAGTAAAACCCCCCACATGCCTCTAGGCCTCAACCGTGTTGTGGGCAGCCGTCATTCGCCATACATGGTGAATATGGTAAAACCTCCCATATGCGTCTGACACAAACATTGTTGTGGGCGCCTATAATCATCTTGTACCCGACGGCGTGGGCAATAAGACTTAGTAGCATACTGTACACTTTCTCTCTCTCACTTGTAAGGCCATCCCCTTCATCTATAAAAGGGGATGCACTCTCCCCCAATGAGGATGACTCTCGAACTGATTCGACCACCAGGATTCAATCGATTCAAACACCCAACGAACAACTCCAACAGAGCATAGGATCAAATACTTAGTGCACAGTAGGAGCTCCTGTCTCACTCGGCCCTTTGGCCCTTCAGTCCAGAGTCTGGCCGGACCTCTTGCACCCCCATCTTACTCCCTCTTGTTTGTAACCCCACAGCAAACTTCGAGTACCTAGGCTTAGGAATAAAGTCACCGATTGACTCAAACTGGACATAGGGCACTGTTGCCTAAACCAGTATAAACTCTGTGCCATTGAGTGCTAGACCATATCCGATCACAACGTACTGGTAAAACTATAAATATTTATATGTTGGTCACTTTCTACACCGACAGTTGGCACTGTTCGTGGGGAGGACGCCATACGTTCATGACTTTGGTCATCAGATGGCCCACCTTTCCGCCGTCTTTGGCATGGCGGGCTCAAGTGATACGACTCGTTTCAGCTCGCTGGAGTTCCCCACACTCTCACCTATTGGGATGTGGGTTCCACCATCTTTGAGCCATCCTAGGCCTTCCTCTTCGGAAGCCTGGACTTCGTCGCCGACCAGCTCGACGTACTACACCTCCGCGAGGAGTCACTTGTTCCGGCGCCCATCGGAGGGGCACCCTCTGTCGGCTCCTGGGACTCCCGGCGACCTTAATGATGAGGCACCTATGCTTTGCTCTGAGCCTACGCTGGGCTCAAACCTCACTATGAGTAACGTACATGCTGTTATTTACTTATTATTTACTATTTTCTACCGATTCTCTAGAGGGACACCGTTGTCCCCACCACGACCGCCATGCGATCGTTTCCCCTATGGCCACACGTCCCCTATGGACGCGGACTGCTAGGGGGCTCCAAAGGATGCTGGCGCCGCCCCATCTCACATCCGAAATCATGGGAATGGCGAGCTATGCTTCCTGCCTTATTTCACTGACCTCATGGATGATAATGTTGAGAGTGATGGCTCCTAGCATTGGCTGACTGTTGTGGCACCTAGCCACCCTCTGTCCTAGGAGTGCGCTATGGCTGGATGCTCTAGGACAGCCGGTGGTGGTGGTGGAGTCTCTACAGACCCACACCCCTCCGAACCCTCATGCGCGGAGGCCCTTGCATGTGCGTAGGCGCACGACGAGGAGCTATGACAAAGGCGGTAGAACCAGCCGCCACATGCGCCTGACGTGCTTGGCACACCACTGATGCACCCCAGTGCATGTAATCCAGCGAGCGACGCCCGGGGTCACGCCCGCTAGGTTCAGTGCAACATCATCAACGAGGGGAACAACCCCCCATAGTTAGCTCAGGGTTGGTCAGAACATCGCCGTGGCGGCGATGCTTCTGCGTGGCCTTCTCGAGCCTATCGTCCAACTAGAGCAAGCGGTCCACCAAAACCTCCGAGCGTTGGTGGAGACCACCGCCGTTCAACAGGCGGAGAGCTCCACGTTGCGACACCGACTCGCGGCCTCTCTCCCCACTAGGGGGCAGGGACGCACCAGATACATCGCTCCATCTGCTCGCTACCACAACCACTGAACGTGGAATAGGAGGCCGCAACTATGCCATGACCTGATCCGACGCCTGCTCCACACTGGTCGCCTATGCGCGAACACCTCGGGCCAAATTGAGATGCTCGTAGCGTCATCAACAACTGGCGTTAGGCCTAGTATGATGATGATGTCCACTGGGCGGTGGTGAGAGCAGGCGACACGAGCTCTAGCTGGACCGTTGAGGGGACCGGTGAGACACACCCCAGGAGCGGTCACCGACCCAATGACCGAAGTCCCAGCCTAGATGGCCCGGGACCACGAGCCTTTGGCCGACGCATCTAGACGGCATCATTCTCACAGCGCTTCCTGACCGCCTACCAACATTGCTAAGTATACCGAGGAGACGAATCCTGATATATGGCTTGAAGACTTCCAGCTCGCCTACCGAGCCGAAGGAGTGGATGATGACCACTTTGTCATCCAGTACCTCCCCATTTGCATGGGGGAACATGTTCGAGCATGGCTCGAATTCATTCCACACGACAGCATCCACGACTAGGTGGACCTCAAGAGGGTCTTTGTCGGGAACTTCTAGTGGACGTATGTCCACCCTAGGAACTCCTGGGACCTCAAGAGCTACCAGCAGGAGCCCAACGAGTCCCTACTAGGACTACATCCATAGGTTCTCAAAGTGGTGCAACTCCCTACCTGATGTTGTCGATGTGGACATCATCAGCGCGTTCCTCTCAGGAATAACCTAGTGAGTCTTTGATTCACAAGCTTGGCTGTCTAAAGCCTTGGACCACCCCGTGACCTACTCGACATTGCTACGAAACCACACCTCTAGCAAGGAGGTGGTCGAAAACGGTCTTCAACGGAGGCTAGGACAAGGGTAAGGCCAAGCATGAAGATCAAGACGAGGGCCCCTCTAGGCAGAGGGGCAAAAAACAAGAAGGATCGGCGCCGATCGGTCAACTCTGCGTTGGTCGCCAGTAGCTAATCATGTGGGCAAGTAGCCCCAGCTAGGGCCAGCCTAACCACTTCAACAAGCTCATGGATAGCCCATGCACCAACCACTCTTACCCCATCAAGCACCTCTACAAGGACTATGAGCTCCTCAAGCGCTTCCTCCGATAGGCCGACGAGCCGAAAGAAGGAAAGGGCAAGGAGGTAGTGACCAAGAAAGGAGGCGGAGTGGACAAGGATGGGGACAACTTTCCTGACCCCGAGGAATACATCATGATCTTCGGGGGACCCAATGCTATCTGCTCCAAGCGCCAGCACAAAGTGCGCTACCAAGAGGCATGCGTCGACTGAGATGGCCGTCCCCTCCTTCCTTCAGTTGGTCAAAATCTCTAATCACTTTTGATTAGAGGGACCATCCATCCCACATCGCCAGACCAGGATGCTACCCGCTCATCGTCGACCCCATCATCCACAAGAAGTGCCCCACCAAGGTGCTAATGGACGGAGGTAGCGACCTCAACATTCTCTACGTCGACGCATCCTGGAAGGCAGGTTCGGTCTTCGGACGGGGTCTGCATCAACGACCTTCACGAACCATCTACCAGCATCCTGGAAGGTCCAATCTAGACACACCCTAATGCCGACCCGGTGCTTGGGGGCTCTGACCCCAGTACCGCCATGACGACATCACCCGCCGACGTCGCCATGTTGGCACTCGATCAAGACGACTAGCGAGCGCCGCTACTCACCTACCTCCTCAAGGAGGTTCTCCCACCCGAAAGGACTGAAGCACAATGAATCGCTCAATGCGCTAAGACATTCGTCACCATTGTTGATGAACTTTACAAGTGAAGCCTGTCGAGAGTACTCATGAAGTGCAACCCTATCGGCCAAGGCAAGCAGCTCCTCCTCGAGGTCCATGTTGGAATCTATGGACACCCATGTGGCCCCGAGGTTGCTGGTCAAAAAAGCCTTTCACCAAGGTTTTTACTGGCCTACCGTGCTATGAGATGCAGAGGAGATCGTCCGTAGGTGCGAGGATATGCTAGTTCTACGCTCGGCAAACTCATTTGTTGGCTAAGGAGCTCCAAACCATCCCCATCACCTAGCCATTCGTGGTCTAGGGGCCTCAACATGGTAGGACCCCTCAAAAAGGGCCCGGGTAGCTTCACTCACCTACTCATAGCTAGTCGACAAATTCACCATGTGGATAGAGGCAAAGCCCATCACCAACATCTGCTCGGAAGAAGCGGTTAAATTCTTCCTCGACATCATCTATCGATTCGGCTGTTCCTAACTGTATCATCACAGACCATAGAACTAACTCCACCTAGGAAGAAGTTCCTGGACTTTCAGTGATGGATACTGGTATCAGGATCAACTAGGCCTCGGTCGGACATTCACTGTACTAACGGCCAGGTCGAGCGAGCCAATCAAATGGTCCTCCAAGGACTCAAGAAGCGCATTTTCGACTGACTCAACAAGTATGCCGGGTGATGGATTGCAGAGGTCCCAGCGATCCTCTAGAGCCTAATAATGACCCCGAACCAATCCATAGGGTTCACACCCTTCTTCCTAGGCTACAGATCTAAAGCAGTGCTGCCCTCTGACCTCGACCATGGTGCCCTAAGAGTGAAGGCTTTCGACCATGACCAAGCCATGGAGGCTCAGCAAGACACAGTCGACCTGCTCAAGGAGGCCCATGAGATGACCGTCATCCACTCCGCTCACTACCAGCAGACTCTCCATAGGTACCACGAGAGGAAAATCAGAGGAATGATCCTCGAGGTTAGATACCTCATGCTTCGAAGGACCCAATCGACCAAGGAAAAGCATAAACTCTCTCCACCTTGGGAAGGACCCTACATGGTGACCGAAGTGATCCGACTGGGTGCCTACTGACTAAAGGACAACAATGGCGACGTTCTCACCAACACTTAGAATATCGAACAATTACGTCGTTTCTTCCCCTAAAAATTTAGTCTTACCGCTTTCTTTCATTCAACGTTTGCTCCAACAAAAGCACCCTAGCCCAAACACTTTCAGCCTAGGGTCGCTCAGGGGGTTCCATGAGGGTGCAATACCACCTCTCTTTTTTACTATCTTATGGTAATTACTTTTCTACCCGAACGAAAGGGTAGTCCGTTCCTTTAATTACCCTACGTAACTTTGCTTTTACCATTCCGACCGATCGCACCCCACCACTACCTATGGTTATGAGTAGCTGAGCCTCATGGGCCACGCCTGAGCTCTTAAGGTTGCAGCCTATGGGATGACATGGCATGTGCTGAAAAAGAAAGAATAAAAAACAAAGCTATGCTAGGGTAAAAATAAGGAACGAATGGGACAAACTTTTCCAAATGAAGTGATTCATCACAAAACAAAATTGTCGTATTCATTAATACACAAAACATGTTACACAGGAGGCTCCCCCATGGACTTATCTTTTACATTTGCTAAGTATTTCTACTCTAATTTCTACTACGGCAGCCTAGTGGCATCGGCTGATGGCGCAACCGGCGAAAGTAGGGGCTACTCACCCTCTGATGGGGCGACATTTGGTTTAGTCAGAGGTAGGACGATGTTCGCTACCAACCCAGGCTCCACTCCATTCATAGGCTGGGCGATGTCTTCCTAGCACACGCCTTCAGCCGTGCCCGCATGGCGAGCCTCTATCACCCATTGCGTGGAGACTTGCTCGGCCACCAACTGTGCGCATGGCAGCATGCTCTCCCAGAGCGCATGGATGTCGTCTGGGCTCTAGGCATCGGCGTACTCATTGTAGATAGTGGCAAAGTCTAGGTTCTGGTGGTGCATCACCACCGAAGTCAATACTCTCGACATCCCATAGAACATCCCATCGGAGATGAGGGTCCGAACCTCATCCGGCACCTCCGCCAGTCGGATGGCGGGCGTGCCGGTGCTTGGTGTCGACCCGAAGACCTCTAAGATGACAAACTAGGTGACATTGTAGATCTGGTCAAGATCCCCCTTGAGAGCACATCACTCTTCTAGGGACATGGCCAGCGCCTCCATGTTTTGACCAATAGTCGCCTTGGTCATCTCCAGGTCCTGCTCTAGCGACCCAACCTTTCCACCCAGCTTTGGAAGAAGGATGGCAAGCTCAGAAGTAAACTAAAGGAAAAAACAAGACATCAAAAGTGGAACAAGTACATGCCAAGGTGGGTGTTTTTCGAGGATGGAAAGTCCCTCCTCCTACCGAGTCACCTGCTCGCACAGCCGAGCGTTTGCCTCCTCCGTCCCAAGCACCTAACCCCAGAGCGTGAGCACTTTCTGGTCAACCTCTGACCGGGCCTTCCACTCTGACTCCAAGGCCTTTAGGGAACTCTGGAGCGCTGCCTCAGGTCTCTGCTAGAGGACTTCTACAGTGCTGCCTTAGTCTTCACCTAGTGGACCTTCGCCGCTTCAAGCCCCCACTCGGCGGCGGTCGCCCGCTCTGCCACGAGCAGTTCCGCCACCCACACCTCGGTCGCCTCTGCCACCTAGTCTTGGGACTCACAGCGGGTGGACTCTAGCTAGCGCTCAAGCTTAGGGACCGACCACAACATCGTGGCCTCCTAGGTGTGCTCCTCTAGGAGGAAACAAGACTTACAGGCTCGAACATCTCCTCCAAGCCCTACAAAGCAAGAGGCAGGCATGCTGAGACAATCGGTGGAAGACCAAGGAGCCAAGGATGAACATAGAAAACTTACCTCTATGACCTAGGGCAGGTCAACCATGACCACTTACTAGATGACCTTGACCCACTCTAGGGCCTCCTCTAGCTTCACCCTAGTTTGGGCGAAGATTGGACTCCATTGCGAGCCCTCTCCCCCAAAGCACATCCTAGAGCTGCTCCTCCTGCTCATCCCAAAGGATGAACCTGAACCTTCCCTTGGGTCCTCAGGGGCAGGGCCACACTAGGTCGGTGGTCACCCCTAGCTCACTGGAAGGCCCAGCCGAAGACCAGACCATCGCCCGCTCCTACGACGACGCCGGTGGCTCCACCCTGTCACCTGCTTCATCATTAGAGGGGACCTCCACTACCTCAATTTCATGGCCCACTGGTAGATGTTTCGCCTTCGCCCAGGCTGTGTCTCCCCTAACACCTCTAGCTCTGATTGGGAGGGCGAGCTGTGTGGCCCTTCAATCGGCAAGGCAAGGAGTTTGGTCTCCCTCCCCTCTTCAACTACAGCCGATGCAGGAGGGATCGCGAGGGTCACCTCTGACCCAGCCTCCATCACCACCAGGATTACCACTATCACCTCCACCACTGCCGCTGTACTTCCAACTGACTAGGAGGGCGCAGCCCTCGGAGGGGAAGGTCGCACCGCCACTGCCCTGCTCTCCCCATCGCTCATCGTGACGCGATGCAAGGTGGGCCTCGACTCCTCCCGCATGGGAGTCAGGGCAATGCTCAACCCCATCAATATTTGGCTGCTGTCAAACAAGTACATGTCAGTCACGCTAAAAAAACTATGAGATAAAAAAGAAACAAAGAATACAAACCAGGACGCGAGCGTAGGGCTCTGAAACCCTAATCCGCTGGCAACAGGCCCATCGGACGAGGGCCGCTCATAGGTCAGTGAGCCACTCCCCCTTGTTTTGATCGAGGGGTCGATCTGGCTAGCTCTTGAATGGCCCACTGAATCGCCATGACCTCTTGCTCGAGGGCACGCTGACCAAAGCAGATGGTAGGGCATCCCTCTGTTGTGGATCACTGCGCCGGCTGCTGGTCTCGATGATGCATGGGCAGTGAGCCCACTCCTCTAATCGCCTGGCCTACCCCGCCATGCCCAGAGCAGGTAGGGACAAGGCCGGCTGATGTCTCTGAAGGGCATGGCTGACCGCTGTCCTGCTTTTCCTCCCGCTCGCCAGCTGGCATCCGAGCTCGCTGGCATGCTTCCTTGGCATGGGAATGTTGCTGCACCTCTCCACATCCTACCCGCCGCTGGTAGATGTGGCCGCAGGCTTGCGGCGCTCCACTGAGGTCACAAGAACCTCTTGGTCCCCCTTAGCCTTAGAGGAGATCACGTCATCACCCATCTTCGTGGGGTCCTCTGACTCGATCTCCACCTCGACGCCGCTCCTACTCTCCTTGGCCGACACACACCGAGTGATATCCTTCTCTTTCTAGTGCCTCCTTCGAGCCTTCTCAGCTCTCTTATTCTTTTGGCCATCTGCCGCCTCCTTCGGGGCCAACTAACGAGCTGCTCCCTCTAGTCCCTTTTGGGAGATGCGGCCGGGACTTGTAACATTCGAGTCCCTACAAAATGGATGACTCAAAGTCAAGATTATAGGAGAGTAGGATTGAAAGGGACACGAAGTAAGGAGAGGAGAACATACCAGGTTGGACAGCTTCGAAGCGTAAAGAGCTCTAGGCTTTCTGTCGAGGGACTCTTTGGGCCTCAGCTGCAGCACCCGGTCTAGTCGGCTCTAGACTTTGTCCTTCGCCAACTCCTCCGGTGACACATGGTCGAGGTTTGTCGGGATGGTGTACATCCACATCGATCGCGTCCTCTCCGCCAGTGGGGTGACTCGACGGCGGAAGAAGGTGTGGAACACCCGTAGCCAATCGAGCCACTGCAACACCAACTTCTGGAGCTTCGCTCCAATGACCTCCAGCTTGTTCTACCGGCTAGAAGGGCCCTATGACCAGCTGTCCCATCTCTTTGGCCTTCTACCGGTGAATGGCAGGAATGGCGCCTCTATCGGGTTCCTGATATAGAACCAGTCCCCATGCCACCCCCGGTTGGAGTCGCTGGGGGAGTACGTAGGGCAGGCGCCCGACGCGCTTAGTTTCTTCTGTAGTGTGAAGCCCCCCACTAGCGTCATCCTAAGCGGCTTCCCCTCCAACAAAGCTCACCCAGAGAAGATCCACCAGAAGAAGTCCATGTGCGACTCCATCCTAAGGAAGGCCTCGCACACGATGACAAAGCCAGCGATATGCAGCACCCTAGTCGGGTTGAGGTGCTGTAGCTCCAGGCCCCACTCATTAAGGAGCCCACGCAGGAACCAATGCACAGGGTATCCTAACCCATGCTCATGGAAGGCGAGGAAGTTAACAACCTCATCGACCCAAGGTCGTGGGAAATCCTTCCCCGCTGGAGCCCTCCAGTGTGCCACCTCCTTCGGCGGTAGCACCCCCTTCTCGATGAAGGCGGCCAACGCTGACTCGCTCACACAAGATGACCTCTAGCTCGACATTGTGCTCTGGATTTGTGAATGGATCTGTGAGTTTCTCCTCTCCCTCGCTCTCCCCTTTTTTTCCTAGCAACCGCCGTGGCACACGAACGCTCTTGGCAAGAAGGAAGGAGGGAAGGTGGCAGTTGGGGAATATGCAAAGGAATAGGACAAAAGCCCACTCCCATCCCCTATTTAAAGAGGAGGCGCAACAGTTGAGGAAAGGCAAAGGATTAGGGCGAGAAACCCTCTCCCTTCCCCCATTCAATGTGGATGGGATACGATGGGACATGCCTTGACCGACAGGACGCACCCTGCCCTGACAAGACGGTGCCCTAGTTAGACGGGACGTGGCCTAGGTATGGCCCACCACTATAGCACATCGGGCGTGGGAAACATGGCGCAACCGTGCGTAGGTGCCCCTCCGTCTTCCTAGGCAAGACTTGGAAGGGCCCAACAATAGGATCTTCGCCTAGGGGAGACCAATGGCTTCCTGAGTCGATTGGACGGCTCAGGCGAACACCGAGAGACAGGTAAGGAGCAGAGGGATGCCCCATGTGGGCCCTGCTGACTCCATCACAAATGATGAGCTTAGATCCCATTCGGACATATCCGATAAAGACTCCTCAAACCTATCACTCAGGTCAATAAGGTAAGTCTACTGATCCCTCTTACTTTATTTCTTCTGATGCATGATCATTCATTCATCCATCCGCATACACGTATTCACACGTTCATTCATACAAGTCATTCATTCATCCCATACATTAGAAGCATCACATATGCAATTGATGCATCACAATGCTCCGTGTTGCGTCATGAAGCGGTAGTTGCCTTATTCAACATGAGCAACGACTGACCAGGGTTCGAAGGCTAGCCCACAAGGGGCTTGAGGCCACCTTGTGTCAAATAGAGCCAGGGGAGAAAACATAGATGAGCCCCAGCGGCCCTTGCCCAGTCTGCTCCAAAGTAGATAGGGTCGTCTCAACCTTCTTGTTCAATCCTAACCTCGAGCCATGCCCACATAATCTCCATCGAGGGGAGGCCAGCGGGCCACCTAGGATGGTCTCCAGAATGACTCGAGCATCTACCGAGATGCGGGTTAAGGAGCAGTGGAATGCCACATGAGGGCTATGCTGACCCCATCATGAACGATGGACCCAGATTCCACTCAAACATACCCGTTAGCGAGCTCACTGAGCGCGTCACTCAAGCCATCGAGGCAAGTGACGTTAGCTTAGCCCCTCCAGTTGCGGAAACCGCGGATGGGGTAATGCACGAAACTCAACCGACCCCTACCGAGCCCAACGGGGCTCAGGGGCTCAGGATACCCAACACCTCGACACGACCTTGGCTGTGCCCTAGCTGCTCGACATCCGCGACTCTAACTCGCCCGATCCCTCGGTGCGCTCGATGCCTAGATATGTGACTCTGACTCGCCAGATCCTCTTGATGCACCCGACGCCTAGATCCACGACTCTGACTTGCTAGATCCCTAGGCACACCCGACACTTGGATCCACTGACTCTGACTCACCCGATCCCTCGACGCAGCCCAGCGCCTGGATCCATGACTTTGACTCGCCCGATCCCTCGGCTGTCCCTTGGCTATGCCCGACACATGGATCTGTGACTCCAACTCGCTAGATTCCTCGGTGTGCCCGACGCCTGGATCCATGACTCTGAACTCACCAGATCCCACCGCGCGTCCGATGCCTAGATCTGTGACTCTGACTCGCCTGATCCCTTGGCTGCACCCGATGCCTAGTCCACGAGTCCATCTCGCTCGATCCCTTGGCTGTCCCTCGGCTACGCTTGATGCCTGGATCCATGAGTCTGCCTCGTCCGATCCCTCAGCATGCCCGATGCCCTAGTTAATGACTCCATCTTGCCTAATCCCTCGGCCATGACCAAATGCCTGGGACCGCGTTCCTGGAAATGATGGGTCAGAAACTAGAAAGAGGAGGCTATGTCCACCAAGGTGCACACACACATGTCTGCTAACAAAGCCCCTAGGTGATTCTGCCTGAATCACCCAGGGGCTCAAGGGCCACACCCGTGGGTGCGCTCGTGCGCACTCGCTATTGAAACAAAAAATTCCCCCACTGGCAAAATGGCTCGTCTCTCTGACCGAAAGGCCTAGCCAAAGAGGAACGACGCTCACCTCTGACTCTGGCCCGCCTCTCCAACCAGAAGGCCTCGCTTCCGACTCTGGCCCGCCTCTCTGACTAGAAGGCCTGGCCGAGGAGGAACGACACTCACTTCCGACTCTGACCTATGTCTCCAATCGGGGATGCACCGAACCTCTACTTATAGCTCTCCTCCGACTGGCATAGTTAGGAGCCAACTGGGACTGACCGACCAAGGACGTCCACTCGGTAAGAACCCAGGAAATAGGTGACCAAATAAAGCAGGGCACTCAAGTCAACCGCAATACCAAGGACCGTACCCTGTACACCTATAGTACAGTACCAACAGGGCATGTCAAAAGGGTGCCCTGCCACCTTTCAGGCATGTCAGAACCCAAGCAGTGTTGTGGGAGCCGGCGTTTGCCCCATAGTGTTGTGGGCGCCATCAAATCACGTACTAGGTGAACACAGTAAAACCCCCCACATGTCTCTGGGCATCAACAGTGTTGTGGGCGTCATCATTCGCCATACATGGTGAATACGGTAAAACCTCATACATGCGTCTGACACAAACAATGTTGTGGGCACCTACAATCATCTTGTATCCAACGGCATGGGCAACAAGACTTAGTAGCATACCTACACTTTCCCTCTCTCACTTATAAGTCTATCCCCTTCATCTATAAAAGGGGATGCGCTCTCTCCCAATGAGGACGACTCTCGAACGATTCGACCACCAGGATTCAATTGACCCGGACACCCAACGAACAACTCCAATAGAGCACACACTCAAATACTTAGCGCACATAGGAGCTCCCGTCTCTCTCGGCCCTTCGGTCTAGAGTCTGGTCGGACCTCTTGCACCCCTATCTTACTCCCTCTTGTTTGTAACCCCATAGCAAATTTCGAGCACCTAGACTCAGGAATAAAGTCACCGACCGACTCAAACTGTACATAGGGCACGTTGCCTAAACTAGTATAAACCTTATGTCATTGAGTGTTAGGCCACATCCGATCACAACGTATGACAAAACTACAAATATTTACGTGTTGGTCATTTTCTACACCGACATCTAGTGTTCTGCAAAAAGAAAATGCAAGCGGTGAGGTAACTTGATAATATTTGTATACATACTGCAGGAGGGGCTGAGGAATAGTCAGTCTCAACTTAAAGATTCTAACTACGACAAACTCCAAGAACTTGGTGCTGCGCATGGTTTTAAGCAAAGGCCTAATGAAGGTTCTGCCATCGACAAATTATGCATTTGTGATATCTAGTCAACATGATCACAAAAGGAGTGGGAAGTGAAACATAGTTGAAAATATTGAGCAGGACTCAAATTAGCAACGATGCAGACTCTAGTGCTTACTTGGACAACTCCCAAGGAGGCTGAAGAATAGTAGCCACGCTCACGAGCTTAATAGCGTTGAGAACTTCTATTTCCCAGGCTGCCTATGTCAATTAAGTTCAAAACATTGCCATTAGCTGTGTTCCAAGACATAAATAACACATATCAGTTGTTCCTTGAAGCTAGAAGTCTTTGGTGATATGAGGTGGGCGTGCTATATGACAGGGGAAAAGTTTACAATCCTTTTCACAAAGTACTATTTAGGATTTTGTTTAAAATATATGACAGGGGAAAAGGCATCCTTATGATGTGTATATACATAACAAAAAGCACGTCACAAAGTACATTTAGGCTTTAGTTCAGGAATGATGAGACTCGTGAGAAGAACTCGGAGTACTCGTGCCTAATCCAGCAGCTGTCGCTACAAAAGACAGTGCAGCCCCTGGTCCATCCTTCCGCCACGCCGCAACCTTTGCCCTTGCAACTTACCGCCGGTGGCGACACTGGCACCGGGTCCACCATTGTCGCAGAACCGACCAATTTATAAGAGTACAAGTACAATGGCAGCCCGCAAGCGGTCGCACTGTCATACATGAACCCATATAAACCCGGTAGTCTATCGAGTACCACGACGGGTCTCGATAAACGATTTACAACAACTAAGATCGTACAGGATTCAACATACATGCCACATATTACATAAAGTTCACAGATACATTTCATCATCAGAGTACGAATAAAAGTTATTACAAACCGAGTTTGATAAATAAGCGAAAGCAATTAAGTTCGAAAATAAAGTTTCTAACATAGTTTGATACAGTGCCAAGTCAGATCACGGTCCACAAAAGCAAGGATAGGAATTAATAAAGAAGCCTGCCCAAGGCTTACTCCTCATCCACGGCGGGATAGAAGCAACTCTTGCAATAACCATGATACACAGTGCCATCTGCAACAATGGGAAATAAAACCCTGAGTATGAGAAGGTACTCAGCTAGACTTACCCGTCATGAACCAGAAATAAAATGACTCCAAGGATTATGCAAGGTTGTATAAGTGGACGTAACTTGACAACATTTTGCGTAAAAGGCAATTGACCCATTGTACAATTATGATTCCTTTATCAAGTTAATTATAACTATCCATTTCTAGGTTAGCAACTATCCTGTGCCATACATATGGTATATCATTTAGAAGCATACAATAGTAACCATATCAGGTATGGTAATTCCATATTCATCCAAACCATCATGTTTCATAACACAGTTACTACAATGTTGGAGCTAGTCAAGTTTCTCACTATCCGGGAGAGACGGCGATTCGAATCGATTTCAACCAGCTGGGAATTTATTCCAAACACAAACCTAGGTCTACCAGCCACGATAGCCTTAGGTCACCTTTGGTACAACTCAGGCACACATTTCGTGGGTCCATACTGCACCGCACAATCTGGAACACCAGATGCCAGGATGTTCAGGCCTAGTCTGCCCTTGGGCTCAGTCTGATCATTCCCCGGAAGGAGCGCACAACAGAACGGTTCTCGGCCTGAGTTGAATTACTCGGCTTCGTGGTCGGAACGAGTTATCCGGCCAGCTAAGTGAGAGGCATGCGTTCAATCTTGTTAGAAGTTCCAACAATGGTACGGTCCTTGATCGACATAGACGGGGATAGATCCACACCCAAGACCTCCATGTCTTGTTGCTTCTCTATCGACCTCCCGTTCGGTCTTGATTTACTTTTACCTCATGGTTCTGTTCCACGATAGCAGATATAGACAACCGTGCTCCGGTATCCACCTATATCTCGCAGGTGACAGGATATCACCTGACTTCTACCGGTCTAAGCATGGCTAAGCATATATTCGATCCTAGACCTATACTGGTTAAAGGTGTAACATCTGGACAAGGAATGTACATGCATCAAGTGGTTCCATTCAACTCTTATAACCTAATGCATCAATCATAAGTACTTAAGTAAATAGTTGTAAATTACTAGGAGACTTAAAATGCTTTGGGGCTTGCCTCGCAGAAAGGAAGTAGGGTGGTGATCAGGACACTCTGGAAGCTCTTCAGGGTTCTGCTCCATGCCTTCGGGAGCTGCGGCTTGCGGATTCTCCTGCTGGTCCCCTTCCTCTGCTTCTTCGAATTCCAGCAACGTTATCTCTTCCTCCGATCCTAGATGCATGAATATGGCATAAGTATTATGAATGCATATATGTTAACAAGTGCATCATGTTTATTGAGTAGGTGCATATCACTTCTCGATTATTTAAATATCTACTTCCATAATGCATCGATTATACCATAAAATTGCAGCTACTTGTTTTACTCATAACTAGAGTTCTACCACTCCAACTACACTGATCCTGGACTTTCTGGAAAGCTTATCAAATTCTCTACAACTTTGTTATTAACCATTTTTACAGTACACATAATTTTCAACATGCAACTCATCATACTACAGAATCTATCAGGAACCCTTTTAATTTTGCATTTTAAAGCAACGATACTACTACTTCATGTAATCACTCAAAATTTGACAACATAAAGCTTACCAACAGTTTAAGCATGCCAAATACATTCAAGACAATATAATGGTGAAGCCCAAACTATTTATTTAAATGCCTTTATTATTTTACTTAGATTTTTAGGTTAAATAATAAACATATACCAGATGTGCTTCATAAATTCTCAAAAATTTACAGTGCCTTACTAATGCTATCAAAGGACTACTATAAACATTTCATGTCATTTTACTAAGTAGAACATCCTATACCAAAATGACAAGGAAGCAAGGCTTGAAATAGCATAAATGGAAAACCCTATTGAAAAGTGTCAAGCAACAGATTTCCTATTTTGTTTAGCATCCATATACTACTAGGATTACCTCTAAAAATTTTCATGAATTTTGGATTCATAAATAATTTATAAAAATTTACACAAGGATCTCCTAATTATAAAAGAAAAATCTATAACTACAAATCTACACATGCACTCATCTTCAAATTTTTACCAGAGCTCATATATGCTAAGACTAGCTTACCACAAAAATTTCATAATTTTTGGAGCACAGGAACTCTAGATATAAAATAAACAAATTTGAATGCATTCAAAAGCACATTTCAAATCCCTATTTAAATCTCCAAAAATTTCTACTGTAAATGTCAAGAACATATTTTTCCTAAATACTACACTTCCTAAGGAACACTAACAAATTTATTTCACAATTTTTGAAGCTACCAAACTGAAGATACAAAAATTACAAAACCTATGAAATCTGCATCCAAAATGAACTGGCTTTAATACATGGAGTCGCTGACACGCGGGACCCACTGGTCAGTTGACCCCACCGATCAGCGAGACAAAATAGAGCCAGCGGCGCTACTCTATGGACGTGGCCAGAGCTCACCGACGGTGAACCTGCCAACGGTAACATCTTCATGGCGTGACCTACTCGACCTAGCGTATCTATTGAACCACTTGGCCGGCCCTACCGTCGACGCCAGTGATGATGGCGGCGGCCATGGTAGAGCGGTGGCGCTGGATGACGGGACTACGCCAGTGGAGGCTACAGTGGCTCGATCAAACGCTACGCCGAGCATCACCAAGCTGCGGCGGAGCTAGCTAGCTCCCTATCGCGGTCTGGGGTGGACGGTGGCGACGTGGCCATAGAGACGGGGCTAGCGGTGGAGCTCCAGTGAGCTCGCATGCGTTGCGGTGGCTTACCAAGCGCAGTCAGCGAGCGCGGGTGGAGGCAGCGGGTCACTGGGGAGCTGGTGGTGCTGCTGTAGTGAAGAATGGACGGCTCGTCGTGAGCCTACACAGGCTATGGTGATGGCGGCGCTGCTCGGTGCTGCGGGAGCTCAGCGGCTGCACGCGAGGATGAAGGAGGAGTAGAGGAAATGCGAAATGAGGGCGTGGACAGGAGCAGGCGGGTGCTGGCGTGATAATGCCGCGCTCAGGCGCGCCGTGGCCGGCGTGGTCAGGGCAATGGCGACGCGCGGCCATCGTGTCCTCCACACGGCGCGTGGTTCCTACCGGTGTCGGCCACTGAAGATTTTGATTCAGTTCGTTCAGTCGCGAAATGCCGAGCCTGACGACGAGTTTTGACGTTCAATTAACTGCTAATCCGTGGTGCCAAGGTAAAAATTGTCTGAATAGGATTTGTAGAACCATGTACCAGCTACAACTTTCGTTCAAGAATCTAGTTCTAATTCGCAACTGAGACAGAGAAAAATCATGATCAAGGTTGGCTTGTCAGGCTGTCAGTGATCCAAGACTTCGCAAAATTTTGTTAAGTCTCGAAATCTTGGTTTTGCTGATTTTTGTGGGACCAATTCAAGCATGTTAGAAGCTAAATCAGTCAATGACCCAAAAATAAAAGTTGTTCCTTATGTCAAATACTACAACTTTGCTTTAGTGATCTCCTCTATGCAAGGTCTCTAACACCTAGTTCAAACTTGGTCAAACATGTCCCATTTACATGATGATACACATCAAAGCATGGCTTAATGACCTTTTTACCCCTAACCATGAATATCAAAGTTGTTCATAATGATACTCTAAATATGTTTAGGCAATTTACAAGGTCATCCAATCATTTCATGTAGTAGTCACTCATTGAGCTAGTTAGTATAATCACAAGAAGTTTAAGTGTTGGTTCATGAAATGTAACCATGAACAAGGTCCTATTTGCTACTCTAGGTGTTGCTACATGTTTGTGTGACTCACATCCACCAAGTACATGTGTCCACTCATGATCATATGCATAGACACATGGAGACATGAAATAACGAGAAAAGTTGCATATGTTTAAGAAACATGCGATAATAAGCAAACGTTGCAGATGTTTCAATCTAATGTTTCAGGTGTCAAAGCTTATATATGAATGCTTTATGATCATGCTCATGCTATGTAAGTCAAGTTATGCAAGGCTAACACCTGAGGTGTTACAGCCCCTCCCCCTTATAAAAATCTCGTCCCGAGATTTGCAAGACCTACCATTCTTGGAAAAAGGCGGGATAAACTTCTCGTAGATATTCTTCTCTTTCCCACGTAGCATCTTGTTCACTATAATTGTTCCATACCACCTTATAGAACTTAATAATCTTACTCCGTGTTACTCTCTCCATCTCCTCTAATACTCGAATTGGCTTTTCTTCATAGGTTAAATCCGATTGAAGCTGCACGTTGGTGGGTGCAATAGCTTCTTCAGGTACTCGAAGACATTTCTTCAGCTAAGAAACATGGAACACATCAAATATTATGCTTATTTCTGGTGGAAGCTGTAACTTATACGTGATATTTCCTTTTCGTTCCAAAATTTTGTATGGCCCTACATATCTTGGTGAAAGCTTCTTTTTCATCCCAAATCTTTTCACACCTTTCATGGGTGATACTCTCAAGTATACATAGTCACCCACTTCAAAAGTTAGTGGTCTTCTTCTTCTGTCGGCATAACTCTTTTGTCTTGATTGAGCTGCCTTCATATGTTGTTGGATGATACGTACTTGCTCTTCGGCTTCATTGACAAAATCAATACCAAAGTATCTCCTTTCACTGGGCTCAATCCAATTCAATGGAGTTCTGCATTTTCTGCCATACAAGCTCTAAGTAAATCTTCTAGGATTTGGTTCACTCGCTCTGTCTATCCTGAAGTTTGCGGATGGTATGTCGAACTTCTGATTAGCTTGGTTCCCAAGGCCTGGTGTAAGTGCTCCCAGAAACGAGCTATGAATTGTGGTCCTCGATCTGAGATTATAGTCCTAGATACCCCATGTAGTCTCACGATCTGGGAAACATATAACTCAGAGTATTTCCCCACGTGATATGTTGTGTGAACTGGTACAAAATGTGCTGACTTGGTGAGACAGTCAACAATTACCCATATTGAATTGTGACCTTGTGGCGTCATTGGAAGGCCTATGATAAAGTCCATGCTGATTTCCTCCCATTTCCATCCTGGAATAGGCAATGGCTAGAGTAGTCCCACAGTTTTCATATGGATAGCTTTTACTCTACTGCAGTTATCACACCTAGCAACATAGGCTACGATCTCTTTCTTCATCTTAGTCCACCAAAAATGGGTTTTTAAATCTTGATATATTTTACTACTACCCGGATGGATGGACAATTTGGATGAGTGAGCTTCAGCTAAAATTTGATTCCTTAGCTCATAGTCTTTTGGTACCACGAGTCGGTCCTCAAACCATAATACACCTCTTTCGTCCAATCTAAAATATTTGGTTTCTTGCTCTTGCATTTTTCTCTTGATGTGACTTATTCCTACATCTGTCTGCTGTAGCTCTATGATTTTGCTCTCAAGTGAACAACTGATCGTGATATTGTGTAGTACAGCAGGATGTAACAAGTTGAATCCATCTTCCAACAATGCTTCCATAGTGTTGCAATGAGACTTCCGACTGAGTGCATCGGCTACTACATCAGCTTTACCCGGATGGTAATGTACTTCTAAATTGTAGTCCTTAATCAATTCTAACCATCTTCGTTGTCTCATGTTCAGCTCTGGCTGGGTAAAGATATACTTGAGACTTTTGTGGTTAGTATAGATATGACATACATTGCCCAACAAATAATGTCTCCATATCTTTAATGCATGAACAACAACTGCAAGTTCCAAATTATGTGTAGGGTAGTTAACTTCATGTTTTCTCAATTGCCGAGAAGCATATGCAATAACTCTCCCTTCTTGCATAAGCACACATCCCAAACCTATTCCCGATGCATCACAAAATACATCAAAAGGCTTTTCAATGTCTGGTTGTGCTAGCACAGGTACTATAGTCAACAAAGTTCTGAGGGTGTGAAAAGCTGCTTCACATTCTAGTGTCCATTTGTACTTCTCATCTTTCTGAAGTAGTCTGGTCATAGGCTTAGCTATCTTTGAGAAATCTAGAATAAACCGACGATAGTATCCTGCTAACCCTAGAAAACTCTGAACTTCATGAACCGAAGTTGGGGCTTTCCAATCCATGACCTCTTGTACTTTTGAGGGGTCTACAGAGATTCCATCTTTTGATAAAATGTGACCTAAGAAAGGTACTTTGCTCAACCAAAATTCACATTTGCTAAACTTGGCATATAGCTTATGCTCCCTCAATCTGGATAGGACAATGCTCAGATGCTCTTCATGATCTGACTCATTTTCTGAATAAATCAATATATCATCGATAAACACGACCATGAACTTGTCAAGTTCGAGCATGAATACCGAGTTCATCAGGTACATGAAGTAGGCTAGAGCATTTGTTAGTCCGAATGACATAACCAAATACTCGTATAAGCCGTACCTAGTAGAGAAAGTAGTTTTAGGTATATCCTCTGGTCTGATCTTTATCTGATGGTAGCCTGATCTCAAGTCAATTTTGGAGAATACCTTTGCCTTCGCTAGCTGATCGAACAAGATGTCGATGCGGGGCAACGGATATTTGTTCTTGATGGTCACAGCATTGAGTGGTCTGTAATCTACACACATTCTCAGGGACTTATCCTTCTTTTTCACAAACAAGGCTGGACATCCCCACGGAGATGAGCTAGGTTGGATAAGACCCTTGTCCAATAGATCTTGCAATTGAACCTTAAGTTCCGCTAACTCATTGGGTGGCATTCTATAGGGCCTTCTAGATATGGGTGCCGTACCTGGCACTAATTCAATCTTAAATTCCACGTCCCTATCCGGGGGTCGACCTGGTAATTCCTCAGGAAATACATTCGGAAAATCACAAACCACAGGGATATCACATATTGTGGTGGTTTGGATAGCACAGGCTAAATGTTGGGGTTTGAAATCATGGGAGAGTGGTACTAAAAAAGCATTCCCTCCCGTGGGTTCTCTCAACATAATAGTGCAGGTGCTAGTGTCAATAAGAACACCATGATCCTTCATCCAATTCATGCCTAAGATTACACTTATCGATAACTCCGGCAATATTATCAAATCTGTTGTGTACTTCCTCCCTTGTATAGAGATGAGTACATTTTTGACTATCTTTTTGGTAGTAACAGTTCCCCCTGCTGAACTTATGTTAAAACCCCCTTTGTTTACTTCAATTATTTCTTGATCATGTCTAGATGCAAATGCTTGACTCATAAATGAATGAGAAGCTCCCAAATCAAATAAAACAACAGCGGGATGCTTGTTGACGAGAAACATACTAGCCGTGACAACTTCTCCAGCGGGCACTTCCTCCACAGTGGTATAATGCACTTGTCCCTGACGTGCCCTAGCATTTGCCTGTCTCTGATTGTTCTAATTCTGGTTGCTATTCTTCTTGGGGTGGGGGCATTCCTTGGACCAATGACCCAGTTGGTTGTAGTTGAAACATGGTTGATTACTTCTGAATCCGGTGGAGCTGTTCTGACTGCCATTTCCTTTTGGTAAGGCAATAGTGAATGCCTTACGGAATGGTTTCTATGGCCTATTATTCTGAGCTTTAGGTGGTGGAGGCCTAAACTTGGGTGCAGGTGGATGGAATTATGGCCTAGCTATGATAGGCGCTTTTGACTGGAAGGATCCGGATGCACCGGCCTCATATGCCCTCTTACGACCCTTGGCAACTGCATGCATGTTGTTGTGATTTTCTTGGGTCAAGGCATCACTAATAAACTCATTGTATGTGGCACACCTAGAATTGGCCATGGTCTTCATAAGTTTGGTACCCAGACCTCGCTTGAAACTCTCTATCTTTTTCTCCTCAGTATCCACAAAACTTGGAGCATATCTGGACAAGTTGTTGAATGCGTGCATATATTCGGTGAGTGACTTTGTTCCTTGAGTGAGCCTCATAAATTCAGCTGCTTTCATGCGCATCAGGCCTGGGGGAATATGGTGTCCCCTAAAAGCCAGCTTGAACTGTTCCTAGGTAACTCGCGCATTAACAGGCAAAGACGACAGGAAATGTGTCCACCAGATCCCTGCTGGTCCTTGCAATTGATGAGAAGCATACTCAGTTTTCAGATGCTCGGTGACCCTTAGCAGATGAAATTTCTACTCAATGGTATTTAGCCACTCGTCAGCCTACAGTGGTTCCTCAGCCACCTTGAAGATTGGAGGCTTCGTATCTAGAAACTCCTTGAATGTACTATGCTGATTTGGCTCGGCCCCTGGTTGATGTGGGTGGCCACGAGTGGTGTTTTGCGCGATGAGACACAAAGCTTCCTCCATTGTCCTCTGGCTCCCTAGGAATTGGGTAAAGAACTCCTGAGCATATGGTGGTGGTGGGGGTGGCAAGTCGTCATGATTGCCATCCTGGCTGCCACTAGCTCTAGCATGGGTACGCGTTATCTGCGAAGTTGCAACAATAAGCGATTATTGGTTGATGTCAAGAGATTGCAGATGAATTAGGTACTCATGCCAAACTAAAATTACTGGAGAAAATTCTCAAAATCACAATAAAAACAGGGGCATAACAATTCATTCTCGCAACATAACATCCCCAATTTGACCACTTATCGCGCTCATAACGCATGCAAATTTAAATCATGATTACTAACAAAGGACTGGAATTGCATTGATGTTCAACCAAACGTGCGATAGTCGTATGATTAACAACATTACATGATAGTCAAATTACTATTACCAAATTCGAGCTACAGGTCCATTACATGAATAAAGGTGATACATTGGCCTTCCACTAAGTACTAAGCGATCTAATCCTCATCATGATCACTATCGAGGTCAGACGTAGGATCATCTCCTTCCTTAGGCTCCACTTCTTCTTCAGGCTCCACTTCTTCTTCTTCCTCGTCCTCTTTTAGATCCATCTCAGTGGCTCCAGGCAGGACATAAGGGTGGAGCTGATTGTTCAGCAGATGAACCTCCTCATGTAGATTATCGTTGTATTCTTCCGCATTGGCCAGCTGCTGCCCCAGCTCGAACTGTCGAACTCTCAGAACATCTTCCCTAGACCAGGCTGCATTTCTTTGGTGAGTTAACCGAGTCATCTCTATAGTGAGCCTCTCAATCTCAGCGTCATGCTCCCTCTGAAGCTGACGTCGGTCCTCACGGGCATGACCAAGAGCACCAAATACACGTCTGAGACTACCTTCTACTTCATCTAACACTCTCATCACTACGAACATGGCGCTCATGGAAGGGTTATCACTATTCTACCCTTCTGCTACACCAATCTCCAAAGATCTTCCTCTTGCCTGCTACCATGAATCAGTGGAGGGGTTGCCCCTCAGAAAGACTCCAACCAAAGCGGCTGCCAGCTCCTGAGGAAAACGATCCATGATATCCCTTAGGATCCCAAAGGCTGCCCTGCCAGCTGCCTCTTCAGCAATCCTGCCAATTGACTCATAACACCATCCTGTCCACTCAGAATCGTCACCTCAGGGACAAACAATGGCTCCACAGTAACTAAGAGACCTTCTCTCAACTGCTCATTCGCCCAGAAGTAGCGGGGTTCCATTCCGTCAGGATAGCCTACATAGCTGAGCACTCTCCACAAGAGTGTAGGCATCCCAAACTCTCCAAGGAACGTATGACGTTGACGGGTACGTGGAGCAAGCTGATGGCTAGGAGCTCTGCCTCTGGTGGACTTGCGAGTGGTCTGCTTTGTGCGTGCCATCTGCACCATTAACATGTACCACTTGGTGAGACAATGCCATAATGGATAAGAGTTACTTAACCGAGTAAGAATTTTATATGGGGAGGAACAATGTAGTTATGTGAATGGTAATTATCATGATGCATGCTCGTTCTGTACGTCCTCACAAACTTAGGAAAAAATTGTTTCTAATCGGTAGACACGGTGGCATACATTCGTTCTCTCATATATATCGTAACTAGTCGAGCTACACGTTTCGTTGTTAGTGTACCTGCATAAGAATTTCATTTCAGCCCTAAACCCATAATGAAATATGCAGAATATAATTGTAAATACTTCCATATATGTATACCCATACATATACTTCCGTATCAAGCTACCCGACAATAATTTAAACCCACAATTAAATATGTACCATATACACATGCTAGCATGCATACATAGTCATACCAAAGCTAACTCTTCCCGACCGCACGCTTACATCTTGCGGTCATGTCACTTATCATCTTACCTTGGCGTAGAGGCAATTGATCCATACATTACCACTCAAGTGAATGGTATCCATATAATAGCACGCCGTATGGACGACAAAGTAAAAACCCCCATGTTAGTACTTAAATAGCCACCTAATAGTCCTTAATTTGGGCATAAGGAAAGTAATCATTGGCACACTTTAGATTTCAATACCTGTTATATAACTATTAGTAGCTAGAGAAGGGTTTTTGGAAAACAAAAACTTTTGTTTTAAATACACTTGTGACAATTAACGTTGAATCTTGCTCTGATGCCAGCTATCGCAGAACCGACCAATTTATAAGAGTACAAGTACAATGGCAGCCCGCAAGCGGTCGCACTGTCATACTTGAACCCATATAAACCCGGTAGTCCGTCGAGTACCACGACGGGTCTCGATAAACGATTTACAACAACCAAGATCGTACATGATTCAACATACATGCCACATATTACATAAAGTTTACAGATACATTTCATCATCAGAGTACGAATAAAAGTTATTACAAATTGAGTTTGATAAATAAGCGGAAGCAATTAAGTTCGAAAATAAAGTTTCCAACATAGTTTGATACAGTGCCAAGTCGGATCACGGTCCACAAAAGCAAGGATAGGAATTAATAAAGAAGCCTGCCCAAGGCTTACTACTCATCCACAGCGGGATAGAAGCAACTCTTGCAATAACCATGATACACAGTGCCATCTGCAATAATGGGAAATAAAACCCTGAGTACGAGAAGGTACTCAGCTAGACTTACCCGTCATAAACTAGAAATAAAATGACTCCAAGGATTATGCAAGGTTGTATAAGTGGACGTAACTTGACAACATTTTGCGTAAAAGGCAATTGACCCATTGTACAATTATGATTCCTTTATCAAGTTAATTATAACTATCCATTTCTAGGTTAGCAACTATCCTGTGCCATACATGTGGTATATCATTTAGAAGCATACAATAGTAACCATATCAGGTATGGTAATTCCATATTCATCCAAACCATCATGTTTCATAACACAGTTACTATGATGTTGGAGCTAGTCAAGTTTCTCACTATCCGGGAGAGATGGCGATTCGAATCGATTTCAACCAGCTGGGAATTTATTCCAAACACAAACCTAGGTCTACCAGCCACGATAGCCTTAGGTCACCTTTGGTACAACTCAGGCACACATTTCGTGGGTCCGTACTGCACCGCACAATCTAGAACACCAGATGCCAGGATGTTCAGGCCTAGCCTGCCCTTGGGCTCAGTCTGATCGTTCCCCGGAAGGAGCGCACAACAGAACGGTTCCCGGCCTGAGTTGAATTACTTGGCTTCGTGGTCGGAACGAGTTATCCGGCCAGCTAAGTGAGAGGCATGCGTTCAATCTTGTTAGAAGTTCCAACAATGGTACGGTCCTTGATCGACACAGACGGGGATAGATCCACACCCAAGACCTCCATGTCTTGTTGCTTCTCTATCGACCTCCCATTCGGTCTTGATTTACTTTTACCTCTTGGTTCTGTTCCACGATAGCAGATATAGACAACCGTGCTCCGGTATCCACCTATATCTCGCAGGTGACAGGATATCACCTGACTTCTACCGGTCTAAGCATGGCTAAGCATATATTCGATCCTAGACCTATACTGGTTAAAGGTGTAACATCTGGACAAGGAATGTACATGCATCAAGTGGTTCCATTCAACTCTTATAACCTAATGCATCAATCATAAGTACTTAAGTAAATAGTTGTAAATTACTAGGAGACTTAAAATGCTTTGGGGCTTGCCTCGCAAAAAGGAAGTAGGGTGGTGATCAGGACACTCTGGAAGCTCTTCAGGGTTCTGCTCCATGCCTTCGGGAGCTGCGGCTTGCGGATTCTCCTGCTGGTCCCCTTCCTCTGCTTCTTCAAATTCCAGCAACATTATCTCTTCCTCCGATCCTAGATGCATGAATATGGCATAAGTATTACGAATGCATATATGTTAACAAGTGCATCATGTTTATTGAGTAGGTGCATATCACTTCTCGATTATTTAAATATCTACTTCCATAATGCATCGATTATACCATAAAATTACAGCTACTTGTTTTACTCATAACTAGAGTTCTACCACTCCAACTACACTGATCCTAGACTTTCTGGAAAGCTTATCAAATTCTCTACAACTTTGTTATTAACCATTTTTACAGTACACATAATTTTCAACATGCAACTCATCAAACTACAGAATCTATCCGGAACCCTTTTAATTTTGCATTTTAAAGCAACGATACTACTACTTCATGTAATCACTCAAAATTTGACAACATAAAGCTTACCAACAGTTTAAGCATGCCAAATACATTCAAGACAATATAATGGTGAAGCCCAAACTATTTATTTAAATGCCTTTATTATTTTACTTAGATTTTTAGGTTAAATAATAAACATATACCAGATGTGCTTCATAAATTCTCAAAAATTTACAGTGCCTTACTAATGCTATCAAAGGACTACTGTAAACATTTCATGTCATTTTACTAAGTAGAACATCCTATACCAAAATGACAAGGAAGCAAGGCTTGAAATAGCATAAATGGAAAACCCTATTGAAAAGTGTCAAGCAACAGATTTCCTATTTTGTTTAGCATCCATATACTACTAGGATTACCTCTAAAAATTTTCATGAATTTTGGATTCATAAATAATTTATAAAAATTTACACAAGGATCTCCTAATTATAAAAGAAAAATCTATAACTACAAATCTACACATGCACTCATCTTCAAATTTTTACCAGAGCTCATATATGCTAAGACTAGCTTACCACAAAAATTTCATAATTTTTGGAGCACAGGAACTCTAGATATAAAATAAACAAATTTGAATGCATTCAAAAGCACATTTCAAATCCCTATTTAAATCTCCAAAAATTTCTACTGTAAATGTCAAAAACATATTTTTCCTAAATACTACACTTCCTAAGGAACACTAACAAATTTATTTCACAATTTTTGAAGCTACCAAACTGAAGATACAAAAATTACAAAACCTATGAAATCTGCATCCAAAATGAACTGGCTTTAATACATGGAGTCGCTGACACACGGGACCCACTAGTCAGTTGACCCCACCGGTCAGCAAGACAAAATAGAGCTGGCGGCGCTACTCTACGGACGCGGCCAGAGCTCGCCGACGGCGAACCTGCCGGCGGTAACATCTTCACGGCGTGACCTACTCGACCTAGCGTATCTATTGAACCACTTGGCCGGCCCTATCGTCGACGCCGGTGACGACGACGGTGGCCATGGTAGAGCGGTGGCGCTGGACGACGGCGCTACGCCGGTGGAGGCTACGGGGGCTCGATCAAATGCTACGCCGAGCATCACCGAGCTATGGCGGAGCTAGCTAGCGCCCTATCGCGGCCTGGGATGGACGGTGGCGACGTGGCCACGGAGATGGGGCTAGCGGTGAAGCTCCGGTGAGCTCGCACGCGTTGCGGTGGCTTACCAAGCGCGGTCAGCGAGCGCGGGTGGAGGCAGTGGGTCGCTAGGGAGCTAGTGGTGCTACTGCGGTGAAGAATGGACGGCTCATCGTGAGCCTGTGCAGGCTATGGCGATGGCGGCGCTGCTCGGTGCTGCAGGAGCTCGGCGGCTGCGCGCGAGGATGAAGGAGGAGCAGAGGAAATGCGAAATGAGGGTGTGGACAGGAGCGGGCGGGTGCTGGCGTGATAATGCCGCGCTCAGGCGCGTCGTTGCCGGCGCGGTCAGGGCAACGACAACACGCGGCCATCGCGACCTCCACGCAGCGCGCGGTTCCTACCGGTGTCGGCCACTGAAGATTTCGATTCAGTTCGTTCAGTCGCGAAATGCCGAGCCTGACGATGAGTTTTGACGTTCAATTGACTGCTAATCCGTGGCTCCAAGGTAAAAATTGTCTGAATAGGATTTGTAGAACCATGTACCAGCTACAACTTTCGTTCAAGAATCTAGTTCTAATTCACAACCGAGACAAAGAAAATCATGATCAAGGTCAGCTTGTCAGGTTGTCAGTGATCCAAGACTTAGCAAAATTTTGTTAAGTGTCAAAATCTTGGTTTTGCTGATTTTTGTGGGACCAATTCAAGCATGTTAGAAGCTAAATCAGTCAATGACCCAAAAATAAAAGTTGTTCCTTATGTCAAATACTACAACTTTGCTTTAGTGATCTCCTCCATACAAGGTCTCTGACACCTAGTTCAAACTTGGTCAAACATGTCCCATTTACATGATGATACACATCAAAGCATGGCTTAATGACCTTTTTACCCCTAACCATGAATATCAAAGTTGTTCATAATGATACTCTAAACATGTTTAGGCAATTTATAAGGTCATCCAATCATTTCATGTAGTAGTCACTCATTGAGCTAGTTAGTATAATCACAAGAAGTAAGTGTTGGTTCATGAAATGTAACCATGAACAAGGTCCTATTTGCTACTCTAGGTGTTGCTACATGTTTGTGTGACTCACATCCACCAAGTACATGTGTCCACTCATGATCATATGCATAGACACATGGAGACATGAAATAACGAGAAAAGTTGTATATGTTTAAGAAACATGCGATAATAAGCAAATGCTGTAGATGTTTCAATCCAATGTTTCAGGTGTCAAAGCTTATATATGAATGCTTTATGATCATGCTCATGCTATGCAGTCAAGTATGCAAGGCTAACACCTTGAGGTGTTACAGCCATTCCGTCCACCCTCTATATCATCTCCCAGACCGCATCGACAGCTTGCTCATGGCACTTCACACACTCTCGGTTGGCCTTCACTATGTAAAAAATGATTTTTAGCAATGGTTTGATTTTTTTGTAGGGGCGGCTGGTGATGGAGCCACCCCTATAGTGGCGTGCTCGGGTGCCAGACACCAGCCACCCCTACAAATAGAACAGCAGGGGTGGCTGGTGTTATGAGCCGCCCCTATAAATGAGGTCTGATTTGTAGGGGCGGCTCAATCACCAGCCACCCCTGGAAATGCTATTTGTAGGGGCGGCTGGTGATTGAGCCGCCCCTACAAATGACCCCGTATTTATAGCACCGATTTGTAGGGGCGGCTCAATTACCAGCCGCCCCTACAAATGCCCCCCATATAAAATAGATGCAGCACCTTCTTCCTCCTCGGGTCACTCACTCTAACCCATGAAAAAAGGTGGGGAGGCCTTGGGCACCTCCCAAAAATTGCTCTACTAAGGGGGGAAGGTTTTGGTCTCAAATCCTTTGGTGGAGAGGTTGTAGAAGGTAAGAAAATGCTATTCCATACTTTTTTTTGAAGTTTTAATGATTGGTTAGTGAGTAATTAGATTTTTGTTTTTCTCTCTCTTCTATGGTGCTTGAGATATTTATGAAGCAAATTAGACCCAACTTTTAAATGTACTAGTGTAAATTAGGGAGGGGAACAAGATCATACCCTTATTTGGTCCATGTTTCTTGATTTTAGTGAACAATTAGTTAGTTTTATGGATGTTTCATGTGCATGTGGATCTAGATCTAGGGTTTGGTTTTTTTATTAATTTTGTTTTTGTAAATTTATGTTTGATGAAATTGGACTAGGATTTGTATGAAAGATATTGGGTAAAGTATAATTCTTGCTAATTGTTGTCTTTGAAATTATTTATTATAATCAATAAATATGTATTTTAATTATTTATGGATAAATGGGTCGTTAATTAATTTTCTTTTACCATGGTGTGTTTGTATGCTTCATGTAATTATATTAGATTTATATTCATATATATCTGAAGTATATACAATTATTCTCAAGTAATTATTAATTTGTTTTATTTTTATATATATCTGAATAAGTACTCCTTTAATGTTTGTTTTATTGTTGTTGTTGTAAAAGATGGAGTACAGGAACTCTTGGATGTATGGTTCGTTAAGGTTCAAGGCAGGTTTCCTGTGAAGAGGTGGATAAATTTATTGAAGCCGCAAAGAAGCATGCAACGACATTGAAAGAGAATAAGGATACAATTATTTGCCCATGTAAAGATTGCAAGAACCGTATGGCATGGATAGATGTGGACTATCATCAGATCACATTTGATTATGCGAGGATTTGTTGAGGACTACACAGTGTGGATTTATCATGGTGAAACGGTTATTGTTAACGACGAGGATGAGGAGGAATACGACGACGAAACCATAGAATCCCTGTCCCAATATTCAGCAGAGCTTGATGCACGAATGAATTTTGAGTTTGGCAATGAACAAGGTGGTGATGCTGGTGGTTGGGATGATAACGACGAAGGTGGTGCCAATAATGATGGTGGAGCACGTGTCGGGGATGAAGATGATTTGGAGGACATGATTCGAGCCCTTGGACCAGAGATTTTACTAAATAGCCTAAAGGTCTAGAAAATTTGGAAAGGGTGACAAAAGCATCGAAGGAGACTGTGTATGGTGTTGAAAAGGATTGTCCGATACATTGGACATTGCTACGTTTTGTGCTTGAGCTGCTCATCCTAAAGGCTAAGTATGGCTGGTCAGACTGTAGTTTCAATGATCTATTGCATCTTCTGTCATGGGTGCTGCCACAACCAAACTCAGTTCCCACCAACACATACCAAGCGAAGAAGGTCATAAGTCCATTGACAATGGGGGTTGAAAAAATCCATGCATGCCCCAACCACTATATACTTTTTCATGGCGAAACGTTCAAGTCACTAGGATAAATATCCCCGGTCTGGGGCCAGCCGGTACAAGAACAATGACCTTTATGGCGGGGACGAAGCCTCCACTGGGGAAAAAGAGGAATAAGAAGGTACCAAAAAGGTGGTACAAGAATCTCAGCCCCTAGAGGACACTCCATTAGGCAACGATGCAAAATAGAGAAGAATTCCTGCCCTGGTAATGTGGTACCTGCCAGTGACCGACCGCTTGAGACTGTATCTTCGTAAACCCTAAAGAAGCCGCACTCATGACATGGTGGGATGATGAGCGCAAGGTGGATGATGATAAGATTGCACACCCGACTGATTGTAGTCAGTGGCAAAGGTTTGATGAGAAGCACAAAGAATTCAGCGATGACCCAAGGAATGTACGGTTTGGCTTGAGCACCGATGGAATGAATCCCTTCAATGAGAGGATGAGCGACCACAACACATGGCCAGTAATCTTGACCATGTACAACATCCCAACATGGCTGTGTCAAAAGAGAAAGTACCTTCTCCTCACTATTCTTATTTCTGGCCCTAAACAACTAGGCATTGATATAGACGTGTTCCTCGAGCCCTTGATGTAAGAAATGGAGAGGCTATGGAGGCATGGGGAGCAGATGTACGATGCGTTCCGAAAGGAGGACTTCATATGTAGAGCAATAATATTTGTTACTACCAATGATTACCCCTACGCTATTTGCTTTGTCTGGACAGATCAAAGGGAAGATAGGATGCTTGGTTTGCTTGGATGGTACTACATGTGTACCTAGATGCATCCAAGAAGATAGTTTACCTAAGGAACCGACTGCTTCTTAAAGATAAGTCACAAGTACCGCAGCAAATTGTTCTTTAGATTTTATGACAATGCCCCAGGAGATTAAACCCCCTCCGGAGAGACGTCATAACAGAGAACACGTGTATAGAATGGTGAAAAATATACTGCGTCGTCTATGGAAAGAAGAATCCGGATGGGACGAACAGAGATAGAAGCACACCTCCTATCGAAGGCGTACCTTTCAAGAAACAATCGATCTTTTTTCAGTATCTGCCTTATTGGCCAGACTTAGAGGTCCCCCATGCCATTGATGCTATGCACGTGCAGAAGAATGTCTTTGAGAGTCTCATTGCTACCTTGATGGACACAGGCAAGTCAAAGGATGGTCTGAAAGCACGGAAAGACATGGTGCAGCTAAACGTGATGCCATAGCTTCACCCAATACCTGAGGCTAATGGAAAATACACTTTGCCCGTGGTGTGCTTCAACCTAACACCAGATGAGAAGAGAGCTATATGCACTTTCCTGAGAGGGATCAAAGTCCCGACTAGGGTTTTCAGTAAATGTGAAGAAGCTAGTGTCGATGAAGGACTTGTCAATAACACACTGTAAGGCTCACGATTGCCATGTGATGCTAACAATATTTCTACCTATTGCAATCAGGGCTATAAAGCCAGAGTTCTTGAAAATGGCCATCACCCGCATGTGCTACTTCTTTTCGAAGATCTCACAGAAGACGATTGGCAAGGAAGAGCTGAGTGACCTACATGAATTTGTGGAGACACAAAACCAACTGGAGATGTGTTTACCTCCTGCTTTTTTTGATATAATGCCATATCTCATGATTCACATGGTTCATCAAATACAGGCGCTTAGCCCTTGCTACTTGCATGAAATGTGATCCTATGAGCGGTTCATGTCGGTTCTAAGTCGATACATGTATAATCGAGCATACCTAGAGGGCTCCATGATAGAGGGTTACAGTACTGAAGAAGTCAGTCGAGTGCTGTCAAGAGTACCTAAAAGTATAGAAAGGGATTGGTAAACCCGATTCTCGTCACAAGGGTAGGCTGGCTGGGAAGGGCACCAGTGGTAGAAAAGTGTTCATCGACCATGATTACAAAGAGGTGAGTCAGGCGCATTATAGTGTCTTGCAGAGTACACAACTGATACAATCATATATTGATGAACACTTGGCTATCATTATGGCAGAGAGAAATGGCTGTTCGGATGATTGGGTCATGAAACAACACAAGCAACGACTAACTACATGGTTGAAGGACCAAAACATACCACCTGGAGAAACCATAGACTCTATTACCATCAGTAGGTTGGCGGAGGGGCCATCGAGACAAGTGACATCTTGGAATGCTTATGACATCAGTGGGTATACGTACTATACCCACACAAAGGATAGTAAATATGTGAACCAAAATAGCGGTGTTCGAATAGAGGCTCTCGATGGATTAGGGCTGAAAGATCTAATACTTTGGCATCATTGAAGAGATATGGGAACTTGACTATGGAAGGGATATAACTGTGGCCCTGTTTTGATGCCGCTGGATCAAACAACACCAACTGAACGAGATCGGATTGAGAGTCCTGGACCTCGAGAATCTAGGTTACCAAGATGACCCTTAGGTGCTCGCTTCACGTGTCTCACAAGTTTTCTATATGTCTAACCCACAAAGTAACCTCCCACCCGAAGAAGAAGGCAAAGCACGTGGTTGCCTCCAGGAAACAGCACATTATTGGAGTTGATGGCGTGGATGATGTTAAGCTTACAATAGCTACGATGAGATGCCGCTATTCACAGACTTTCCTAAGAAGATCAGTGTTGTGGATAAGAACCTGCCCAAAGACATATTGCCATGGGAACGAAAAGGAGTCAAGGGGAAGTCATTACACTGGGCTAGCTAGTTGTTAAACATGGAGTGTTTATGTAAGTGTGTGTTTGTAAGACTTCATTTATGCATGCGTGTAAGACTATATATTTATATACGTGTGTAAGACTACATATTTTTGTATGTGTGTGAGACTACATTTATGCATATGTGTGAGACTACCCTTTGCAACATCCAGATGACTATTTGAACATCCACTCTATTACTACTAAAACTTTATGAAATCACTTAACACTTTATGAAATGAAAAAATGACCAAAATAAAAGTAGGAGATCTTGATGAGTTATAGCAACTCTTATATTCATCACCTTTACAGCTGAAATCATTTAGTGTTTGAAAATTAGGTTTGAAGCTGTCATTTTCTGAAATTTAAAATTTGAATTATTCAAAATTAGTGACAAAGATAGATGACTAGATTAAAATGATAGAGCATGATTTTAGAAAATTTTAGGGAAAAAAGCCATCACATTTGGAGTTAGTATGAAGAAGAAAAACTAGTTACAAGTTTCAGCCACAGATTAAAAAGAGAAATCACACTTGTTCATCATTGATCATCATGAACAGCTGTGATTTTTCTTTTTAATCTCTGGGTAAAATTTGTCACTAGTTTTTCTCCCTCATACTAACTCCAAATGTGATGATTTTTTTCCTAAAATTTTCTAAAATCTTGCCCTATCAAGTTAGTGTGTTGATTTGGTCATTCTTTTCATTTGACAAAGTTTGAGCACTTTAAATTTTCAAATTTAAAAAAATGAACAAGTTCGAACGAGATTTTCAACCATTAAATGATTTCAGCTGAAAAAGTAATGAGTACCAAAGTTGTATAACTCATCAAGATCTACAACTTTTATTTTGATCATTTCTTCATCTGATAAAATGATAGTAAACATTGTTCACAAATCAACATATTTCTCATATAGTTCATGAAACTATGAGTCATATGTGAATTTATGAACAATGTTTACTAATACTTTATCACATAAAGAAGTGACCAAAATAAAAGTTGTAGATAGTGAGGAGTTCAACAACTTTTTTGTTTACGACTTTTATTGTTGAAATCATTTAATGTTTCAAAATCTTATTTGAAGTTGCCATTTAGTGAAATTCAAAATTTCAACTGTTCAAATTTAGTCAAATGAAAATATGATCAAAATAAAAGTTGTACATATTGATGAGTTCTACAACTTTAGTATTCATAAGTTTTTCATCTGAAATCATTTACTCTTTCAAAATATTATTTCAAGTTTAAATTGTTTGAATTTCAAAATTTGAATCGTTCAAACAAAGTCACATGATAAGATGACCAAAATAAAAGTTGTACATGTTGATGAGTTATACAACTTTTATGTTTACAACATTTTCATTTTATTTCATTTAATGTCATAAAATTATAGTCGAAGTTTTAAAATTCAAATTTTTATTTTTTATTTTTTTGTTTTCTATATTGTTTTGACTATAATTGTTTATATATATATTTCTTCATATATAGAATAATACAAAATATTATATTTGTGCATATACACAAATTTTTTATATTACTTTGCGTGTTTATGATATAAAAAATATTGAATTTATAATTTAAAAAATAGAAACTATTTGTAGGGGCAGGCTGGATCAGGAACCGTCCCTAGAAATGTATTTGTAGGGGCAGCTGGATCAGGAACCGCCCCTACAAATCATCCCAACTATATATACAAGGCCGCACACGGGAGTTGCCTGTTGGGAGCTCTCTTCTTCTCCGATGCCGTCAGGCTGCCTCCCGGACCTGTCCCGACTGCCTGCCCCGCATGCCCCCTCCCCGCACCCGCTCCCTCACCATCCTCCGCCAGTGCGTCGAGTCGCCCCTCGCCGTAGTCGTTCCCTCGCGGCACAACCGTGCCCACGTTCCCCACAGTCGTCCGACCGTCCATCGCCCCTCGCCACCGTCCGGCCCTCTCCCGTCGGCCCCCTACAGATCCGGCCTTTGCTGAACTCGGAGAAGCCGTGGCACCTTCACAGCCGCCCAAAATGCCCCGAATTCGAGCAGCTCCGCATCCTCTTCGGTGGTTCACAGTCCTAGCGGCCGGATCCGGTTTGCCAAGGTTCGTTTCTTCCCTTTTCTACCCTACCTACTGTTCCCTTGATGCAAAAGTGAGTCGCATAACAGGTACTACATCACTGAAAGGCTTGCATTTGCCTGCATGTGGTTGTTCTACCACATTTTTAGTCAGTCCATTGTGTTTACCTTTGTTCACAGTTACTGCTTTTGTTGACGGTCACTTTTTGTTTACCTTAGCTTAGAGTTTACTCTTGTATTTCCTTAAAATCCGAATCACCATTATGCTGCAGACGCTTCAAAAGAATCACAGTTAGCTTTTCCATGCTAGCACCTTGCCAATAATTTTAGTTGGAGGATTATCTTTAGTTTTCCGTTACTGCAAGTTTTACAGTCTAACTCTCCCAACTATTATGCTTCTATTGTCTAGCGAAAGTCTTAATTTAATTGTGAAATCTTTGGAGTACTGTATCCTTGAAATTGAACTATATTAGGCCGCCGGTGACTCGGCCACTGCCCTCCGGTGTCCTGACTATATCAATTGTATTAGCACCTGTGTCAGTTCTCAGTTCTTTGGAGTACTGTATCCTTGAAAGTCTTAATTTCTGTATGTTTGGTTAGTTTCAAGCCGTTAGTCAATTGTATTAGCACCTGTGTCAGTTCTCAGTTCTTACTTCTTAGACCATCACGTTAATCAATTCAGGCTTCAGACAGGGTGAATTATCTAGTGCTCCATCACACAAAGCACACAATTATATATAGTGTTTTATGCATAGTTTTTTTATTGATCCTCCCGACTATATCATAAGGATCTGATCTCATATTCCTCGTAAGTTTTGGATGTGGTGACGCGTATACAAACTGGTATCCATCACTGGGCCAGCCTGCTGTCAGGGTTCTAGCTAGGGTCAGCGTGCTGTCTCCCAAGTGCTGTCTGCCACTTCCCCAATACCGTTTCAGCACTTGTTTTCCTATTTTCTGCCCGTCAGACAGTGCAAGTCCAGTTTTAGGTACAACGGTAGCGGTCGTAGTTTGTAATATCTTCATTTATAGTGTCCATTTGGTTCTATTTTCTCCACTAAAACTTATTAGAGAACTATACACATTTATAATTAGCTAAACTCATTCTAGCACAGATGACTTGTTGAAATGAGATGACATCTAATCTGGTAACTCAGCTTAAGGTGCTATGGCAAAGGGTTATGGCAAGCATGATCAAACTAATGTGAACTTGACTGACAAAATGGCGAGATGGATACAAATGTATAGTCTGGTGCTATTTATGCAGCTTTAATGCCAAAATTAACAAAAAAAGACATTTATGCTCGGTGCAGTGCTTTATTGGCATTTCACATGTGAATACGGGTTCTTAGCATTTCACATGTTTATCATCTTACACGTTTACAAAGTACAAACTAGTACTACCTGTATGAGCTAGATCATTATATCTTCTATGATAAGAAAAACAACACATAAAAAACATTTGAAAAGCTCAAGAAATGTACTTGCTTGAAGTATGAAGTATTTGCTCATTTTGCCTGTACTTCTATTACCATGCAAATTTCTGTGTTAAGGCTCATTGGGTCTCCATATATAGGCAGTACTTGCTTGTTATGAAGTATGAAGTACTTGCTTGTTAAGGCTCATTTTGCCTGTACTTCTATTACCATGCTCATTTTGAAGCATGAAGTATTTGCTCATCTTGCTTGAAGTATGAAGTATTTGCTCATTTTTGCCTGTACTTATATTTGAAAAGCTCAAGAAATGTCTTAATATTTTCTGGTTTTCTCTTCTACATATATAGGCAGCCATGAGCTACGGCCATAAAAACATATATATTAGCTAGTGATCTGAAACATGTATTGCAAAAATCATCAAATTATTTGGTTCTCAAACTGTTAAATTTAAGGTCAGACTTGAAGAGTTCACAAAATAGTATATTACATTACGATTGTTGTCTGCAATTTTTGCTAGCTAATAATCAGTACACCCCCTCAGTGCATCCTCCCTGTCTAATTAGCACTATTTCCTAATGGTATATGTGGACTGATTAGTAGCTTTGATGAGAACTTGGGTTATTAATTGAGACCTAAGGCACTTTGCAATGATGTTTCTATACATTCTTAATAGTATTATTTCTCATCTGTGAACTGTTGGTACTCGTTTCCTGCCATTTGCAACAGCTCATTAGCTCATTAATCCTAGCTGTTCTTTCATTGTATGCTTGCAGCCTTGCACTTGTTTGTTTAATTAGTGGGACTTCGATTCATCCAGTTTCATTTTTTGGGAATAAATATCTGCTGAGTAGAAATAATCCTTGCATTTATATTATTCTTCTTACATTGTCATTTGTATGCTTGCAGCCTTGCACTTGTTTGTTTATATTATTGTGGCTGGTGGCTACTAATCTTCTATGTACTTGCTGTCTTCTCTGTACTCCTCTTCTACTACTACTCTCCTCTACTTCTACTACTTCCCTACTACTACTGTCTACTACTTCTGATTATCCGATCTGCTTATCAGGTTCGGAAGATATTAAGCATATGATGGTCTTACATTGTCATGTTGCTTTTTCTGGGAAGCAGCACCTGCTTTTTTTTTGCCAAATCTCCCCTCTCCTCTATTTGTTGACACCTTTCCTATCCTCTATGTTTTGGAAGCAGCACCTGCTTTTTTTTTGCCAAATCTCCTCTCTCCTCTCCTCTCCTTTGTTTTGCCGATGATGAAATCGTCCAAGTCCATACATTATATGGAATATGAGCTGATGATCAAGAACTTATGAGGAACTTGGCATCATTAGCAGCTGCCCCTACATTACCTTCTCCTCTCTTCTCTGTTATGATGCCTTGATGCTCCAAGTTCAAGATCAGATGATGTTTGACATGTTTCTGAGGCCTCTACCACTGCTACTTCTCATTTTTTATATATTGTTGTTTTATAGGACTACTTTGGTTTATAGACCTTTTGATTTCTTATACCTTCTCGCGTACCTAAAGCACACTTTCTTGCATCTATTAGAACAAAGCGCGAAATAATATCGTGGACACCAGACAGTGCAGCCCGATGCCCCGAGCATGATGAGCAGCCAACCCTTGAGGAGCAAGCACTAGAGGACCAGCTTACTCAGGAACAATTCAATAAGGAGGTACAAAATGATCTAGAAGTGATGCTTACTTAGGAGCAGTGTGATGAGGAGGAAGGCCCCGAAGGAGAGGCTGCTGAAGGCGAAAAAGAAGAGGATGATGCTAATGATGACTCAGAAGAGGGATATGTAAGTCCTGAGGATCCTTTCCCACGTGAAGCTAGAAGGAGGCCAACGGAGGAAGATTTGGATAAGGACTTTGACCCGAACGAGGAGGTAGGGAAAAAGCCTTAGCTTGTAAATTTTGCTAAAGCTTTGGCTGTGTTACCTCTGCTAACACTTTGACCTATCATATATATAGGTCCCTCCTGAAACTCAAAAAAGACGACGTCGACGTTCGCGACATCTCACTGGACAAGACGGAGTAGAGGAAAGGAGAGCAGAGGCAACAGCCACAGAGACGGATCACGATGCCTCTGCTCCACAACCTAAAGACACAACCACTGACTACCAAGCCTAAGAGGAAACGAGGGGATAGAAAAGGAAATCTATATCCAGATAAGGCATGCTATGTGATAACGGAGGTCGGGCCAGCTAGGGAGGTCCTTGAGCCAAAGGAATTAAGAGGACGATTCCGTAATGCGATCGGGGCCCTAGTAAGAGATAAATTGAACCCAGCAATCCCTAACTAGAAAGAGGTACCAGAGAACAAAAAGAATGAACTATGGGATAGGCACCTGAGGGTTAATTTTAGATTTCTGGAGGGTAAGCACGAACTGGTAAAAAAATGCTTTCAGGATGATGGGAGAGGTATTTCGACGTTGGAGGTCGGAGCTCAACATGAAGTATATCCAAAAGGGGTTAACTCTCTTCAAAGAGTTTGGCAAAATAACTCCTAGTCAATGGGAGGAGCTCATGGCTCAGAAGACTTCACCGGAGGCATTAGAGCTCAGTGCCCGTAACACCGAGCTGGCGAAGAGGAACAAACACCACCATAATCTAGGCCCCAGGTGGCTACTATGCCAAGGAAGAGCAGTTTAGGAAGATGGACGAAGAGGCCGTAGCTGCTGGGAATATCGATGCGACGAATCTGAAGGTACGCTCAAGGAACTAGATATATGCGAGGAGTACAGAATCATCCGGCAGTAATCTTAAGTTTGATAAGCCGGAGACCCAAGAGGCGGTATCAAGGATACTGAAATATGCTGAAGACAAGGAGAAGGGCTCCTTCAATCCTTCCAGAGAGAGGGACGAGCTTAGCCTTGGCTTGGGAAACAAGGAGCACACAGGCCGCACCAGGGGGCTAGGGAAAAGGACGACCTGGAAGCAAGGATTCGAAGAGGACAGGCACATGTACAAGAAACATGGCCGAGACCGGGAGACTAGTCTTGAGCTCCAAGTGAAGGCTCTAGTTGCGAAGGCGCTGGAGGAGCAAGGACTGTCTACGGAGCCACGGGTGTTAGTGATGCCGCCGGAGAGAACTGGCATTAGTTGGCAGCCCTCTGAAAGTTCCTAGCAGCCAAGGTTCCACTGCAGCCTCAACCCCTGTCGATCGCATACGGGAACCAACTAGTTGTACCTTGGTGTTTCTAAGCGGCCGATAGAACACTGTGATAGAGGTGGCAATAGGTGTGGCACATCCTCCCAGTGGCTTACACCACAATAATAAGATACCGCCGGACTACACTAGGGTCGAGGTGCATACCGTGAAGCCCGAGTTCATGCAGTGGAGGATAGACTACGCAACTCCTGAGGGGCTGGTGTTACTCGGAGACTGTTATTGGGCAGTTCATCCTCTAGCACAAATGGGACATTATATTGACTGCTTCTTCGCCGCCTCCCCCTCTCCCAAATTTGGAGCGAGTTGTTGAGGTTGGGGAGATATTTTCACCGTCTCGTGACCACCATGTACCTGAGATGCCACATTCGTCCCCGCCTCCTAGCGGGCATGTGCCTGATGAGATGCCACAACCTTCTCCAGCTCGTACCAAGCAAGTGCATGATGAGATGCCATAGTCTTCTCAACAAGCACAGCCGATATATGAACAACGAGTACCTCCTGAAGAAGGTGATGCACAAGAAGACGAGGACGTGCCTGAATGGGAACTTTGAAAGAAGATTCCAATCAACATAAGGCCAGTTTATGTTCCGGTGAAAGACGTCTCATCGGTGTCCAAGTGGTATTCATATGACCAGTTCAAGCCTGAGAACCAAGTTAAACAAGTCCCAGAACAGGGTTCTGAGGGGGCCATAACTAGCAAACTCTACCAAATTGCAAAGCAGTATCCAAATGTTGATGACATCAAATGGTCAAAGGATTGCCCGAAAACATATGAAAGAGGCAAGCCCTTTATACCAAACCGGGACATCCAACGCCTACCACTTGGAATGAGAAGGTTCCATGATTGGTACTTGCGTGTTCTCCCAATGAGCATAGATCTCGTACAAGCATGCTTCCCCACCGGCACATTTGGAAGCACAGCCGGGAAAATTGTCTTTGACTTCAATGACATGCACACATGCTTTCACCTGGGAGAAATGGAGATGAATCTAATTCGCACGTGGTGCTTGTAAGTCCTTGTCCTCCCGATATGATATGAATGTAATCTTTGAATTTTATTGTAACTAACCAACGCCATGATTTGTAGAATGCAAGTGCACATTGTCAAACAAATGCCAAGTCTGAAAGCCGGGTATGTAGACCCTCAAGCTATAGCCCAACCAAATTTTAATTACCCTAAACAGTGGACAGTGGATGTCAAAGAGCTAGCTGCTGCAAAGACTCTTCGGGAGAAAGAGCGCATCTGTACGGCAAAACTAAAGGAAGAGTCCCTTAAGGTTGCGGCATACATTGCTCTGGCTTTCAAAAATCTACAACACTCTACTATATGGCTACCATACAACTTCGAGTAAGTTCAACTATATACTTAAAGCTTTGTTCGATATATTTTATTCGATGCAAAAGAGCTTATCTAGTTCTATGATTAAATCCATGCAGCAACCACTGGATTTGTATAGTCGTCGATGTCGGGAGGAGCATGGCATGGGTCTTTGATTCAATAGATAAGGACCCAGCGACATACAAAGACTTCATATCGATTCTCAAGACGTATACATATCGACAATCCTCATTAGCTTATATGTTTGTATACATACTTGTAACGTTCACTTATGGATACTAACAAGTTGTATTTGCTAAAATAATTCGAACAGAGCATTTAGGTTCTATGTCACTCATCATCACGGAAGGCATGATCCAGCGAGGAAGGAAAAGCTGGCTATAAAAACACTATGCGCGGTAAGTGTAACTTACTTATTCAGTACTCCGTTACATGGCTGTCAAAAGCATTACCTAACATTTTCATATGCAAAACACACAGTGCCCCAAGCAGAGGCCTGGGAGTGTACATTGTGGATACTATATATGTTCTATGATGAGTAACACCAGTGCCTACAGGAGACACCCCTTAAGGGTAAGTTTGAACCTCTTCATCAGTAGTATAAAAACTTCGTACATGGTATGAAATACTAAATCGAAACTTGTTCTCTTGTAGTGGAGAGAAGAGAAAGGAATGAAAAAGACCCATACAAGGATGACCAACTCTTAGAGCTCGTCGATGACCTTTGCAACTTCATATTGGACCAGATTGTACACGTCAAAGGCACCTACCATGATTGTACAATGTTTATGGAATTTGTATATTAAATGATGGATTGTATATATCCTTACGAATTGGACTTGTAATTGTAGTTTATATAATACTATTGTGCTGGTAGTCGCGTTCAGAACGTTGGTCGCGGGGCGTTCGGCAACGGGAACGCGGTTCGGAACGTTGGTCGCGGGGCGTTCGGCAACGCGAACGCGGTTCGGAACGTTGGTCGCGGGGCGTTCGGCAACACGAACGCTGGATGGAATACGCGGAAACAAACAATTCTGGTCGAATTTGAATTATAAATTTGAATTTTTTTGGTGGGAAAACGTACTGTAGGGGCGGTTCTAGATTGAACCGCCCCTACAAACATGTATTATAGAGGCGGCTGGCACTACAGCCGCCCCTACAAATCGTAGGCCCCTACAAATCGATTGTAGGGGCGGCCTGGAAACCGCCTCTACAAATGCATGATTTGTAGAGACGGTTCGATAGGGGCGGCTGGCCAAACCGCTCCTACAAAGGGTTATCAGCCGCCCCTAAAAATGCTTTTTGCAGTAGTGCTTGCTGGCCTCCGGCTTGCACCTATGGGCGACGACGTCGCCCTCGCCCTCGCCTTCCACCTGCCTGATGTACTGCTCGGCCTCCTCGTCCCCGTAGTGCAGGACGCCGAGCACGTAGGTCGACACCTTGTGGTCAGCGATGGCCCCTTGTCTAAGTAAGGCAGTGCCGACGGGATCCGTGCGGCCTTACGTGAAGACGAGCCTGAGCACGAGCACGAAGCAGGCCTCCGGGTTGCCAGCGGCGGCCAGCTTGTCGATGAGGGCAAGGTAGCGGTTGTGGTCGAACCACCTCATGGACTCCTCCCGCTCCAGCGCTACGCGTCTCCCGATGACGTGCTCCATGCACCCCGCGCGCATGGTCTGTCAACTGCAAGACACACACGGTACCAGGTAGATAAATTAAATTTGTAGTAATGCGACTCGTGCGTGGGTGGACTGTGGACACGTACATGGCACGGAGGCTGCAGAGGTCATCCATCGGGTGCGGCGAGGTTCAAGCCTGGCGATTTCGACGGCCATGTCGTCCGGGAGCGCTAGTAGTGTCCGCCGTGGCGTCATGCTCCTCGTGACTAATTTTTGTCCTTACTGTAGGAAAAGATGTGTAGGAAAAAAATGATAGAATTAACGCACGGGCATGAGTAATTTATAATGCCATGGTTGACCATGAAAAGGAAAAAATTAATATAGAAGGGCATGCAGTGGCCTTCCTTTTTTATGAGGGGAAAGAAAATCTCAGCTCGGCCACCATTTTTATGGAAGGGCATGTAGTGATTGACTAATTGAGGAGTGGAAAGAAAATCCCAGCCCGGTCAATCCCTCCTCCCTGTATCACCGGGCCCGGCAACGGCGGTAGTACATATTGTACCAAGATTAGATATAAAATGTCAAAAGTATTGCACTTGCATGCATGTATATAGAGTATATATTGATTGGAAAGCTAGCTAGACAAAGAAGCCAGCTATATACGTACACATACACATCATGCGTGCATGCATGGAGCTCTTTTACTGTACGTATGCACGCATGTGTATTCAGTATTTGAGCCAATAATCTTCTATGACCGACTTCTATTCCGTGGACCAACATAGGCCTAATTAGCACTGTACCTAGTAAAGCCGCCTAAGAAGTCAGGATCATCATGTCCATAAAATTTAGGGCTTCAAATCTCCGGTCGTGTAATCATTTCAACTCGGATTAAAGCACCTTGATGTTCCCTTTTGGGTTTGGGTAAGACTGTCTCCAATGATCGACACCCAAAACATAAGACTTATTTCATGTTTGGGTAATGCTACAGTTAAAGGATTCAATACTCATTTTTAGTTTTCTCCAACAACAAGATTGAAAAGAGAACTCCTTCTACAAATAGGTCTCCAGGAGAGAGGATACTCAGATTTGTGTTATACCTGTCTTGTCACCTAAAATAGGTCTTCTATATAGGTACTCTGTTGAAGGCTATAGGTATTGTGTTGGAGACCCTATTTTAAATTTGGGTCTCCTTATAGGATCTCCTGTTGGAGACAGTTAGCCTGTCGAGCTGTCGTGTTCATCATCCAAACAGATACACTTACCGATCTGAACTGATTGCTGCAGCTTACCTAAGATTTTGGAGCGTCTCGATCGGTCCATAAGTACTTACATACGTACTATATGTATTATTTTTTCTCGAATACGTAAAAGAATTTATGCATTATTGTAATTAAGAAGAAGAGTTTAACCATCCGATCGACACGACGCACTCTGATGAGCGCCGTAGAAGGTTTACCGGTGGACCATCCTAGTACTGTATGTATTATTAGCGATAACAGTTTATTCAAGGCCCTGCTTTCGCTCTTCTGTAGCTGTAGGGATGATGGACGGACGCACCGGGGACGTAGCTGACGACCACTACCATCGCTACATGGTAAAGATCACAGAAACCCTGACGCCTGGTCCATGTCGTGCATGCGTATGTGATGGTGACGCTGCCACCTGTTTGTGAATTGTGAGCAGGGAGATGTGGAGATCCTGCAATCGCTGGGCGTCAACGCCTACAGATTCTCCATCTCATGGGCGAGGATTCTACCAAGTATGTATGCCAAGATCGATCGGATTGCTCATAATAAGTTAGCAAAGCTTTGCCTTGTCGGCTACTCGATGATCGATCGGTTCCTTACTTTGATGTGGACAACGTACTTATTTGTAGGAGGCCGGCTTGGTGGCGTCAATGCAGGTGGGATAGCCTTCTACAACCGCCTGATTGATGCGCTCCTGCAGAAAGGTAGGCTGTTCTTGTCCTCCCGCAGCCCACAGGCACAAACAAATCTCGTTGTAGTCGTATCCATGTCAATCCACTCCAAGTCTTCGACACAGGTGGATACGATAGGAGTGTAGCTAAACAAGCACGTACACTTATATCTCAATCAGAGCTAGTTCACATGTTTGGTCTCTATATACTTATCTACTAATTAATCAGGGATCCAGCCATTCGTCACTCTGAACCATTTCGACATGCCGCACGAGCTAGAGGTCCGATACGTCGGCTGGCTGGGCGCTGGGATCCGGTACAGTTCCCATGCATCTTCTGCTGGCTCTAGTAGTCCTTTTGCCATTGCCACATATATTTCCAGAGACGCTGCAGTTTCAGTCATGCATGACGACCTGGTATGATACTGACAAATACTCCTACTTACGCAGGGAGGAGTACGCGTACTACGCGGACGTCTGCTTCGGGGCGTTCGGCGACCGGGTGAGGTTCTGGACGACGTTCAACGAGCCCAACCTGTTCACCAAGTTCGCGTACATGCTGGGCGCGTACCCTCCCAGCCACTGCTCGCCGCCGTTCGGCAGCTGCAACAGCTGCAACTGTTCGCGGCGCACAACATCATCATGTCCCACGCCGCCGCCGTCCGCAACTACAAGGACAACTACCAGGTCCGGCCGCTCATCTCTGAACTCTGATCGATCTGCTGCTGTCTCAGCAGTGATTTAGTGATCATCATCGGCAATGCTGACGCGTGCGTACTCTGTTCTCAAGGCGAAGCAGGGCGGCTCCATCGGGATCGTGACCGGCAATGAAATGGTATATACGAGCCGCTGACGAATACCACGGAGGACATTCTGGCGGCGCGCGACGCGCGCAGTCTTTCGAGACCGAGTGGTATGTCGCCAGCTAGCTCCCCACAAGAAATGCAACAATGCTGCTATGTCAGTCTTCACGAAAATGACATATACATGCAAGGATTCAGTCGAGTGCATGCACGCATATATTGTTGAGTTTGTTTTGTTTTTTCAGGTTTTTGGATCCGATATTCTTCGGTGATTACCCCAGAGCGATGCGAGAGATCTTGCAATCAAACCTGCCAACCTTCACCGCCGAGGAGAAGAAGCTGCTGCTGCGATACAAGCCGGATTTCATCGGGCTGAATCATTACACAGCGATTTACGCAAAGGACTGCATCCATTCGCCGTGCAACCTTCAGACATACGAAGGGAACGCGTTTGTCTTGGCGACCGGGGAAAGAGACGGGGTGAAAATCGGGAGAGACGTAAGAATAACTAGCACTTGGCATATACGTACTAATCATCAGCGCAGTCCTTCATTGTTCATATATACAGTACTTCTTGTATTACTTGCTTCGTTACTGTTCGTATACGGTGAAATTTGCCGCGCGCCCGTCTCTGATTTGTATTGTGAACCTCTCGCAGACTGCGCTTGCTGGTTTCTACAATGTCCCAGAGGCCATAGAGCCGGCTATCAAGTATGTCAACGGCAGGTACAAGGACACGCCGGTGTATATCACTGAGAACGGTGAGCTACATACAGCTTTTGCTGGGACCTAGTAGGGATCGATGTCTTGGTCCAGAGTCATTTCCATGCATGCATGATCAAAGGTCATATATATGTTCTGAGATATATACTTGTTTTCAGGTTTCTCACAATGCAGTGATGCCAGGAAGAGCTGATCAACGACGTGGCCAGAAAGAACTACCTGCAGGGCTACGTCACATGCCTATCCAAAGCAGTCAGGTGACAATGAAGCTTACCAACAACAATCTAGAAGAATTTAGTGTCTTTTTCCATGGGTTCCTTTCACCTAGAAGTCATGATAATAAGCTAGCTACCAACCAGAAGCAGAGAATCAGCTAGCAATTTTTTCTCTGACGAAATTTCAACCTGTCGATACTGAATACATGCAGGAACGGAGCAAACGTGCGGGGCTACTTCGTGTGGACGCTCCTGGACAACTTCGAGTGGACGTTCGGTTACAGGCTTACAGCAGGAGATACGGCCTGTACCACGTCGACTTCGACACCCAGGAGAGGACGCCCCGGATGTCTGCAAGGTGGTATCGGGGCTTCCAACAGGCGACACTACCAGCCTGGTGACCGGCGAAGCGCAGGCACGGAGAGCAGACTCGTGATCCCTTCCAGGGTTCCAGCGATCGGATGCGTTGCTAGACAGCCGCGGGCCTCATCAGCACTCGTGCTCATCTGAGTCATCTCCGTCCTAGCTCGCCATACTAGAATGCGTGTGGTGTCCTGGCGGTGTGTATTGTAGTATATACTAGAACTAGAAAATAGGCATCACTAGAAAAGGTACTGCTGCGTATATAGTGGATCATGCTGTACTGAGTGCTGCTCGATGGCGTTAATTCCAATTTGTACTAGATGCTGGCAGGTAGATGCTCAGACGATCTAAATGTCTGTCTGATATCATGGGTGTCGTAGTTCATAGACGGACTGCCCACTCCGTTTCTGCTGAGAAACGCATTTTTTTTTTGTGTGCGTGTGTGACTGAGAAACGCATGTTGGTTCACTGTCGTCATTACGATCCAACGCCATTACCGTTGGGCGTTGGCGTTGATCAGTCACGACAGCGTTTACCGGGTGGGCAGGCTAGCTATAGCAAGGATCCTACAAGGGTGTACTACTCAACCAAGGAGACAGCCAAGCTTCACGGCTCCCGCTTGCACCCAGAGCTCCGGTCTTGATGTTGCTCAGGAGCAGGTCCAACCTCGTGCTCGTGCGCTCGAAGCAGCGCGAGCGTTTCTGTCTTTCAAAATGTGCCAAGAGACTAGGCGAAGAGGGTGTCGAAACTAGCGTCGTTGTGTCCCAACCCACAGAATTCTTAGCCTGCGCCACCAGGCAACGATGGAGCAGCAGCCCATTGGGTAGGGGCACAACTTGCCTAGCTTGGTGCAGACGAGGTGTCAGTGCCAGAGCAGGACATGAATAGGTGGTCTGAAGTTTTCGGTTCCTGGCTGCAGAGGTGGAAGCGTTCATGTGCCACGAGGCCATGACGACGCCGCCGGTCGGTTGTCCTGTGTCGCCTGCGCACTGCTAGCTAGAGGAACAATTTCACCCGTAGCGGAGACCAGGTTTTCCAAATAAGCTTGCACCCTGGTAGCGGGATTGAGCCAACGTGTGTAGCATCTTGTACGAGAGGACCTGGAGCTGTATGCGCCATCTGGCTCCCCCCTCCAGGTGGTTCGATCTTGACCCCCTCGTTGATCTGGACCTCGGTCGGCATGTCCCAGATGTCTGAGGTATTCGGCCACTGCAGGCACCGAAAGGCTGCCTGTTATCTACCTGATTCAAACCATGTTGAGCAGCGCATCGTGCACCATCTGGGTCTTTCTTTTTGTAGAGCCGACACCAGTTGAGAAGGGGCAAGAGTCAGCTCCTGCACGAACTGCCCGTGAAGCCAATCGTGTAGCCAGAACAACGTGTCACTCCCGTCGCCGATGGTGATCGTTGTCGATGCCCGGAATAATTCTGACACTTTAGACGATCCATACAAGGCGCGGCCACTTCTGGCCATTAGTGGCCCGTGGCAAGCTAGGAGCCTTCGCTTGACATCCTCGATGACTGCCGATGCCATGAGTTACTGCCTTGGTCACTGCCTTGGTGCTCGGTGGGAGGCCCAAGTAGCAAATTGGGAATTGGGTGACCTGACAACCCAGTATTCCTCTGATGGCCACTTGGCGAGGTTAGTGTGTAGCCCGGCAGCGTCTCGAAAAATGCCTAGGATTTCTTTGATTGTCGTGGCCTCATGAATGTCTGGTTTGATGTTGTAACACGGCTTCAGCGGGTGGCGAAGGCCTCCGACAGCGAGGTGTCGCCAAGGCGTCTTCGACTGTCTTAGGGCAGAGACCTGGCGCTGACTAAAGGAACTTTCCTGGCTATGCTCATAGGGCACTGCATGAGGCTCAGCGAGCTTGTCGCAAATTCCGCCCAGGCCAGGCACAGACATCTCCGACCTATGCTCAGGCGGACGCCGCCCCGCTTCGGCTCACGGGCGTCTCCGGCGATGAGGGCGGAGGCCGCCCTACCTCTGAACTAATCAAGCAAACAATCTTGCCTAAGTGTGTGCAGGTACTCAAGCGCAGGCACCCGTGGTCTGCGCGAGCGCGCCAGCATGGCCCCCGCGCGGCCGGGCGGAGATCTACGGATGATGTCTCCGATTGGACTGGCGGAGACCCGCCAAGGCAAAGGCGCGCCCCCGAAGATGGAGGCCAGCGTCGGGAACCATGGCCCCCGCACGGCCGGGCGGAGACATGCAGATGATGTCTCCGATCGGACCGGCGGAGACCCACCAAGGCAACGGCGCGCCCCCAAAGATGGAGGCCAGCGTCGGGAACCATGGCCCCCGCGCGGCCGGGCGGAGACATGCGGATGATGTCTCCGACCGGACCGGCGGAGACCCGCCAAGGCAACGGCGCGCTCCTAAAGACGGAGGCCAGCATCGGGAACCCAAGCCTTTGGGCCAAAGACCGAGGCACGGTGGGCCGGCCGCTTATGGAGGCCCGTTATTTGAAGACGGTGTGGCAGGATTGCCCCGCAAACAAGAGACTAGTGGCGGAATATTCCAGCAATATACTGTAGCAGTTGAGGGGCATTGTAATAAATTCTGTCAGGAAGTAGTTAAGCCCTATAAATAGGGAACACTTGTAACCACGCGAGAGGATGGTGAATGAATTAATGAAACCCTAGCTTTCCGTGCCAGCTTTCCACACGCTCACCTGTAGTGCCTATCCCGAGCCTCCGCCCGAGGGCGACGCCTGGCGGGCGGAGGCCTCTGTCTCCCTCACACTGTCTGAAACCTCTAGTTTCAACATTGGCGCCCACCGTGGTTTGCCCAAGACAAACCAACGATGGCAGGGAAAAGAAAAACCACCACCAGAGCAGCAACGACCACGGGTCAGAGAGGAAGGCCTAGGCGCACCACTCGTAGCACCTACCAACCTCGCCAGTGGAGGATGGCACCAGAGCAAATGCCCAGGGTCAACAACCGAAACCCCAGCATCCAGAGATCCAAGATCTGGAGGCCCAACCAAACTCAGGTACAACACTCGAGCAAGAACTGCAATAGCTGCAAGCACAGTTGCAAAGAGCGCAACAAGAGAGGGACAGAATGGCAGCAGCATCCGCAGCTAATCAGCAAGCTACTCAAGCGTCAGCACAAGCAGCAGAAATAAGGCAGCAGTTGGCAGTCCTACATGCTGAGATGCTAAGTATGCAGCATGCAGTACCAGCGTCAACCTCCATGATCCCAGCCTCCGCAGTAACACCAACCGCAACCATGCCTCCGCCAGTGATCAGCCCAACCACGATGCCATCTCAGGCAATGTGGAGGCCTATCGACCCCAAGTCCCCACTCTCTGAAGGCATACAATAATCACCATGGCCAACGGCGTACAAGCCAATCACACTACCAAAGTTCAATGGAAAGACAGACCCCCATCAGTTCATTATGAGTTACGAGGCAGCAGTAGCCTCCGTTGGCGGAGACGACGCCGTCCTGGCAAAGTCATTTGTTATTGCTGCCGAAGGTGACGCGTTGGCTTGGTATTTCATGCTCAAACCAAGCACGGTCTATTCTTGGGAAAACCTCTGGGACAAGATATTGGCAAACTTCAAGGGGCTAGCAGCACAGTCGCTGACATCCACAGATCTGTTCCAGTGCAAACAAATGCAGGGAGAGACACTACACGACTACTTTCGGAAATTCGTGCAACTAAAGGCGAAGGCACCAGACGTCCCAGAAGAGATCGCCATTGAAGCAGCGATCAAAGGGCACCGAATCGGGCCGTTCGCAGCACACCTAGCAAGAAAGAAACCAACTTCCATACAGTAGTTGTACGACGAGTTCGAGAAGTACTGTAGATCAGACAATGACCTCCGGAAAAGGCTGGAGGAGCAGGGTCAAAATAGACAGCAAAACAACAGCAAAAACTCACAGAAGAGCTATACGAACCAGAACGCATCAAATCAGAAACCAGGCCAGGGGCAAGTGCTCAGCATCGAGGGTCAACCTCACCCCGAACAAAGCCAACTGGCAGGACCAGCAGGGCCAGAGACCCAGACCAGGAACCAAGGTAGGCAAGGTTACCAAGGCAAAAACTGAAACAAAAACCACAACCAGAAACAACGCAGGCCATATTGCGTTTTCACGACGAAAGCGTAGGGCACAGCACCAAAGATTGTTCGGAGACAAAGGAGACACAGGAAAGAATGAAGAACAAGCAGACCACCCAACCTCCGGCACAGCAGAACGCAAGAGAGGTCAACAACACCTACATAACTGGCCACCAGCAGTACTGCCCGATGTACCCAGTGCTAAACGCAAACCAAATACATCCCTCCACAGTGGCCTCCGCCTATTACCCAAAATTCCTACCCGCATGGCGGTCAGCACCCTCGCAGCAGCCTACGACGGGCAACTATAGGTCGGAGGCAAGCCTGACCTACATAAACCCAAAAACTCCCCACATAACCTACCTCGAAACAAACCAACCACCACAAAACCAAAGCAGGTTCGAGTATCTGCCGCAACAGCTGCAAATGCAGCAACTGCCTCCGCCACCACCACACAACCAGCCCACAACACCAAAAAATGAGCCAAACCCAGAAAACCAAGTCAACCCTCATGGAGCACTGCCAACAATAGGCATGATACTGCCAATCGCCGGAGGATTATCAATGGAGTTTCAAACAAAAATGCAGAAAAAGAACCATCTTCGCCTGGTAAACAACGTTGCAGTCCAGGGCCCAGCAAAATACACAGATTGGTCCAGAGTCCTAATCACCTTCATAGAAGAAGATCTCCAGCTAGAAAGCTACCCTCACACAGACGCAATGGTGATCAAAACAAACATAGCAGCATGGGAGATAAGCAGAGTGTTGATTGACACCGGCAGCTCAGCAGACATCATCTTTGCAAATACCTTCGACCAAATGAAACTCAGCAGGAATCAACTATAGCCCTCTGAATCCCCTTTGATAGGATTTGGAGGCAAGCAGATACAAGCACTAGGAAAGATATCACTACCAGTGTCGTTTGGAACCCAAGCAAATGCTAGAACCGAATACATAACCTTCGACGTCGTTGATCTGTATTACCCATACAATGCCATCTTGGGCAGAGGATTCACAACCAAATTCAACGCAGCCCTGCATATGGCCTACATGTGCATGAAAATACCAGCACTCCATGGTATTATCATAGTCTGAGGTAGCCAGAAAGAAGCAAGAAACATAGAAAATGCAATCTACAGAGCCCAAAGAAACATCAATGTAGTCAAGTCGGCAGACAAAGAACTAGAGCCTCTAGATATGCCCAGAGGAAAAACAGATATGACAGATCAAGAAGAAACAAAGCTGATCCCTCTAGAAAAGGAGTTACCAGACATAAAAGTAACAATCGGCTCAGAATTGAGCAAAGCAGAAGAGCAAGAGCTCATGGAAACTCTAGTAAAAAACAAAGACATCTTCGCCTGGTCAGCCTTCGACCTCCAGGGAGTCAGCAGGGACATCATACAGCACAAACTGGATATCAATGAAAACATGAGGCCAAAAAAGCAGAAGCAGAGAAAAATGTTAGAGGACAGAATCTTGGCAGCAAAGGCGGAGGTGCAAAGATTGCTAGATGCAAAAGTCATCAGGGAAGTCAAGTATTCAGAATGGCTCACAAACGTAGTACTGGTACTGTCGGGTACCATAGAACCGGGTACCTCGAGCAAACAACAAAAGGATCACTTAAATCCCATCAAAAAGCAAAGCTAGAAGCTAAGCCGTAGGCTCCTCACCGGCCACGTCCGAGCCTACCAGGCTCACCGCCGCGCCTCGAGCCTCGCACAGGAAGTCTCGGTGTCCTTACGCAATCTCTGCCTCGCGCAAGGCTTCTCATGGAAGGCCTCGGCAAGGAGTGCAATCTCCGCCTCACGCGAGGCCTCTCACGGAAGGCCTCGGCAAGGAGTGCAATCTCCGCCTCGCGTGAGGCCTCTCACGGAAGGCCTCGGCAAGGAGTGCAATCTCCGCCTCACGCGAGGCCTCTCAAGGAAGGCCTCGGCAAGGAGTCCGATCTCCATCTCGCGCGAGGCCTCATTCTCCGTATCGCTCGAGGCCGGTTTGTCCTTAGCCCGTCGCCCCCCGCCTCGACCGACCCTCCCGATAGCACGCCATGTCCCATTAATACGTCAACCACTCCCGCAATCTCAGCCGGATGATGGCTCGACACCGCAGAATGGCCGACGGGACATGGGGTCGCATCAGTACCATACCAGCTAGGACATGGCACGGCGGGGATTACCGGTCACTGTATCCTGACGCTGTGCACACGATCAGCGCCCACACCACACTATGCCCCATGATCCCCGCCTCGAAAACAACACGACATGGGTGGCCTGGCCCGGGTCATCACCATCTTCAAACCAGCACCCTAGATCAATCGCTCTTTCCGGGCCTCAGCACTATGCACCAGGGTCTCGGCTATCTTGGGATTCGTGTCCGCCGAGACCCCTCCATGGCGGTGCAGCCTCGGCACCAACCAAGCCTTGGCCTCGTGCACAGTCAGTCCACAGCGGCTCGCACGTTCGCCGCCACACCCACTCTGAGTCAGTCCTGGAGCTCCCATGACGCATAGGATTGGATGTGACCACCACGCCACCCCAGTGCTCCAAGGATAGACCACTCCGACGACCACGCCGCCACAGGAGCAGGCCACAGGGCTTGGCCATGCCGCCCCTGTTGGCACGACGCCGTATAGTTAGCACAATGTACTGTCCTTGTCCTTCCTTCAACTATAAAAGGAGAGGACTTAGGCCATTTAGAGGGGGGAGAACTCATGGAGAAGAACACCCTGTAACACACACACACACACACACATCCTAGCCACCTGAGAGCAATGTCTCAAGCAGCCCACACGACACCTCGTCGAGACCTAGAACTAGCTCTCTCTCTCACCTTGCTTGTAACCCCCTACTACAAGCACTTCGGTGCAAGGAATACAAGATCGATCTCTCAGACTGGACATAGGGCATCGATTGCCTGAACCAGTATAAACCTTGTGTCTCTTTGCATCACCATCTGGGATTAGGGGCACGCAGTCCAAATTCACTAGTCGGTTGAGGACTCCCCCGGTCCGAAACACCGACAGTTGGCGCGCCAAGTAGGGGCCTCTGCGTGTCAGTTTCGTCATCCCAACAAGTTCCGGATGGCAGACCCCGTATGACCGTTGCGTCTCGGCATGGTGGTTTGGTTTGGGAGCCTAGAGTTCATATCTCTAGGGCATGAGTACGACATGGTACTTCTCACTCCTCGAGCCCCACCAACCGACGACGAAGTCACGCACTGGTAGCCCAGGTGTAGGTGGCGCCTGGGCAGCCGCTCTTGCCGTGCTCGCTAGGCACGACGCGAGCAAGATCACCCCAATGCTACACGAATCTAGGGCGACACGCCGCTCCCCGCTGATATCCTATGACCAGCTATTGGCACAAGGTCCCTGGATGGGGACCTATCTAGCCTGAGCTTGGACAAGGGAAAAACGCTGGTGGTACGCGGCAACGCCCAGTCATCAGGCTCCGCTCCACCACCCCCTGAGAACCCAACTTCGGCGGAGCAGAGCCCGGCGGCGGCACCATCCCCATACCCCTTTGGGTTGAGAAATGCCGCCACCTCTTATGCTTACGCTTACGCTGCAGCTCACGAGGATGCCTTGGGACGCCGCCAGCGCTTCGCTCTCGACCTGGACGCCCACGTCGACTCCTCGGAGGAGGACGAGGCATGGCCCAGAATGGATTTCTCTGGACTCCATGACCCTGGAGCTATGCGCCATTTCCTGGCCGCAAGCGACTACTGCTTCGGCCACTCCGACTCCGACAATTAGGGCACCTACGACCCCACTCGCGAGTGTTTTCACATCGGGCTCGGGATGCCGAGGACGGGTGAGTAGGACGAGGGGGCGGGCAGCCGTTCCCCGCTTCGCCCAGGTATAGGCGCCGCCACACCTCCATGCATTGTCCTGCCGGCCGCACGAAACGAGAACCTCGCTCTTGCGCGACCTCAACGCCTAGACCTGGAACAACTCCGTGAGCTCTAGGCCAAGGTCGAACAAGACCAACTTCTTCTACAGCAGCTTCGAGACTCTCTCAAACAGGAGCAGCGAGGTCACGGTGAAGGCAGAGGAGCCCGACGGAGGGCCCGCGATGTGCATCACCACATCCACAATGACGAAGGGAGTGAGCAACCACCAGTCTTCAATCGCACTAGCCAGAATGTTGTAGCTGCGGCAATGCTGGTCCGTGCAATGCTCGATCCTTCTACCATGGAGGGGCGGCGGGTCCACAGCGAGCTCCGAGATCTCCTAGAGACCGCCGCAGTACAGCAGGCCAAAAGTTCCGCCTCCCGACGGCATGGGGGCGCCTCAAACTTGCCCGCAGCACCGCCTCGGCAGGATAGGGAAGCCTCGGTTTGTCCCAAGCCCGCTCGAGCACCGATAGCCCACAGGGTCCCCATGCTTCTTGACTGCCTTGGCAATCGACGCGAGGTGCAGGGAGACCATGAGGTGGTCAGCAGGCGATGACGCCACGACAATGAGGGGCCCGCTCAGGGTTACCACTCGCACCAAGGCGGCCACTATGATAGTGAGGAGGACCGCAGTCCTTCTCCTGAACCGCCAGGCCCTCGGGTCTTCAGCAGGGCCATCCGCGCTGCTCTTTTCCCGGCTTGGTTTCGGCAACCAGCCAATCTCGCGAAGTATAGCGGCGAGACCAACCCTGAACTCTGGCTTGCCGATTACCGCCTGGCCTGCCAGCTAGGTGGCGTGGATGATGACCTGCTCATCATCCGCAACCTCCCCTTACTCTTGTCAGACTCGGCGCGAGCCTGGCTCGAGCACCTTCCTGCTTCACAAATCCATGACTGGCGCGACTTGGTTAGGATCTTCGTCGAGAACTTCCAAGGCACATATGTGTGCCCTGGGAACTCCTGGGATCTTAAAAACTGTCGCCAGAAACCAGACGAGTCTCTCCGAGACTTCATCCGGCGCTTCTCCAAATAGTGCACCGAGTTGCCCAGTGTCGGCGACTCGGAGATCGTCCAAGCTTTCCTCTCTGGCACCACCTGCCGAGACTTGGTTCGAGAGTTAGGTAGGAACATGCCGCGTTCAACTACCGTGCTCCTCGACATCGCCACCAACTTCGCCTCGGGTGAGGAGGCTGTTGGAGCCATCTTCCCCGACAACGACATCAAGGGTAAGCAGAGGGATGAGGCCCCTGAGGCCTTGGCCTCCCGCCTCCCCAAGAGAAAGAAGAAGGGGTGCCTAGGGAAGCAGGAGGTCCTAGGGACCGATCTGGTCACGGCTGCAGAATGCAAGAATCCCCGAGGCCTCAAAGGCCCTAGGCCTTTCGACGACATGCTTAAGAAACCGTACCCTTACCACCAAGGCCCGGTCAAGCACGCCCTCGAGGATTGCTCCATGCTACGGCGTTACTACGCCAGGCTCGGGCCCCTCGACGATGACACCAAGCAGAAGGGCACCGGCGGTCAGGACGATGATAAGGACGATGGGTTCCCCGAGGTACACAATGTCTTCATGATCTTCGGCGGACCCTCGGCGTGCCTTACGGTGCGGCAGCAAAAGAGGGAACGCCGAGAGGTCTTCTTGGTCAAGGTGGCCACTCCTCGGTACCTCGACTGGTCTCGAGAGGCGATCACCTTTGATCGAGACGACCACCCTGACCTTGTTCTGAATCTCGGGCAGTACCCACTTGTTGTCGACCCCATCATCGGCAACACCTGACTCTCCAAGGTGTTGATGGACGGAGGCAGCGGCCTTAATATCCTATACGCCAACACCCTGGAGCTCTTGGAGATCGACCAATCGATGCTTCGAGGTGACGTCACACCCTTCCACGGCATCATGCTAGGGAAACGCACGCGACCCCTCGGGCGCATCGACCTTCCCGTCTGCTTTGGCACCCCCTCCAACTACCGCAAGGAAGTCCTTACCTTCGAGGTGGTCGGATTCGGAGGAACCTACCACGCCATCTTGGGGCAGCCGTGCTACGCCAAGTTCATGGCAGTTCCCAATTATACCTACCTCAAGCTCAAGATGCCAGGCCCCAGTGGTATTATCATGATTGAGTCTACGTACGAACATGCATACGACTATGACGTCGAGTGTGTCGAGTATGCCAAGGCCTTCGCTGAGGCCAAGACCCTCATCGCCAACCTCGACCAATTCAGTGGCAAGGCGCCTGACTCCAAGCGTCGCGTAGGGACGTTCGAGCCCGCGGAGGCCATCAAGCTCATCCCGGTCAACCCCACCTGCCCCGACGACCGGGCGCTGAGGATCAACGCCACCCTCGATATCAAATAGGAAGCTGTGCTCGTCGACTTCCTCCGTGCAAATGCCGACATATTCGCATGGAGTCCCTCGGACATGCCGGGCATACCGAGGGAGGTCGCCGAGCACGCCTTGGACATCTGGGCCAGCTCTAGACTGGTGAAGCAACGCCTGCGCCGCTTCGGCGAGGAAAAGCATAGGGCCATCGGTGAGGAGGTGCAGAAACTCTTGACAGCCAGGTTCATCAAAGAAGTATCCCACCCAGAGTGGTTGGCTAACCCCATGTTAGTCAAAAAGAAAAGTGGGAAATGGAGGATGTGTGTAGACTACACCGGTTTGAACAAAGCCTATCCAAAAGTCCCCTTCCCATTACCCCGAATCGATCAAATCATTGATTCCACTGCAGGGTGTGAGACCCTGTCTTTCCTTGATGCTTATTCTGGATACCATCAAATCAAGATGAAGGAGTCCGACCAGCTTGCAACTTCTTTCATCACACCATTTGGCATGTACTGCTACGTGACTATGCCTTTTGGCCTCAGAAACGCTGGGGCCACGTACCAGCGGTGCATGACCCAGGTCTTTAGCAACCACATTGGGTGGACCGTTGAGGCCTATGTGGACGACATCGTGGTAAAGACCAGAAAGACCAGGAACCTCATCGATGACTTGAGGATAGCCTTCAAATGCCTTAGAGAGAAGGGCATCAAGCTCAATCCCAAGAAATGTGTATTCGGGGTCCCCCAAGGCATGCTCTTAGGATTCATAGTCTCAAAACGCGGCATCAAAGCCAACCCAGAAAAAGGTCTCGGCCATAACTAGCATGGGACCAATCAGAGACCTCAAGGGTGTACATAGGGTCATGGGATGTCTTGCGGCCCTAAGCCGCTTCATCTCGCGCCTCGACGAAAAAGGTCTGCCTCTGTACCGACTCTTGAGAAAATCCGAGCATTTTTCTTAGACCCCGAGGCCGAAGAAGCCCTTGACAGACTCAAAGCGCTGCTCATGAATCCTCCTGTCCTGGTACCCCCGACCAGGGACGAGGCCCTCTTACTCTACATCACCGCAACGACCCAAGTGGTCAGCGCTGCCATAGTAGTGGAGAGGCAGGAAGAGGGGCATGCTCTACCCACCCAACGACCTGTTTATTTCATCAGCGAGGTGCTCTCCGAGACCAAAGCACGCTACCCCCACATCCAGAAGCTGGCCTACGCCATAGTCCTGGCCCGGCGCAAACTGCGTCACTATTTTGAGTCTCACCCAGTGACTGTGGTATCATCTTTCCCCCTGGGGGAGATAGTTCATAACTGGGAGGCCTCAGGCAGGATATCTAAGTGGGTCGTCGAGCTTATGGGGGAAACCTTGACTTTTGTGCCTCAAAAAGCGATCAAGTCTCAGGTCTTGGCCAATTTCGTGGCTGAGTGGATAGACACCCAACTACCACCTGCTCAAATTCAGATGGAGTGCTGGACCATGTACTTCGACAGATCCCTGATGAAGACCGGGGCAGGCGCGGGTCTGCTCTTCATCTCGCCCCTCAGAGTACACATGCGCTACATGGTGCGGCTCCACTTCGCCGCCTCCAACAATGTGGCCAAGTATGAGGCCCTCATCAATGGCTTACAAGTCACCATCGAACTTGGGGCATGACGTCTCGACGTCCGAGGCGACTCGCAGCTCGTCGTAGATCAAGTGATGAAGGAGTCAAATTGCCTTGACCCCAAAATGGAGGCTTACTACAAGTTGGTACATCGCCTAGAAGACAAGTTCGACAGTCTCAAACTAAACCACATCACGCGGAAGTACAACGAGGCCACCGACGAGCTAGCAAAGATGGCCTTGGCATGGGCCCCGGTCCCCCCAAACATCTTTGCCAGAGACCTCCACAAACCTTCCATTGACTACACCTTGGAAACAGAGGAGGGCCCACCTGTGGAAACCATGGCGAAGCTCGATGCCCCCTCTACTGCCGAGACCCCCTCGACCGAGCCCGAGGTCATGGAAGTCAACATCGAGCCTCCGTAGACTGATCAGGATGTGGATTGGCGAATCCCGTTCCTCGATTGGCTTGATTGGGGGGAGCTTCCTAGCGACAGGACCGAAGCACGATGGCTTGTGTGCCGAGCCAAGACTTACGTCCTCTACAATGACGAATTGTACAGGCGAAGTCCCTCAGGTGTCCTCCAATGATGTATCACTACCGAGGCAGGCTGAGCCCTGCTTTGGGACTTGCACGCAGGCGCCTACAGGCACCATGCGGCGCCTCGGACGCTCGTAGGAAATGCTTTCCGCCAAGGGTTTTACTGGCCGACGGCGGTCGCCGACACCACCAAGCTAGTACGCTCATGCGAAGGATGTCAGTACTATGCTCGACAAACACATCTCCTGGCCCTGGCCCTCCAAACCATCCCCATCACATGGCCATTTGCCATATGGGGGCTCGACATGGTTGGGCCTCTGCAAAAGGCCCCCGGAGGCTACACCCATCTACTGGTATCAATCGACAAGTTCTCCAAATGGATTGAGGCTCGTCCGATCAATCGAATCAAATCCGAGCAGGCAGTGCTATTCTTCACTGACATTATCCATAGATTTGGGGTCCCCAACACCATCATCACCGACAACGGGACACAGTTCACCGGCAAAAAGTTCCTGACGTTTTGCGATGACCACCACATCCGTGTGGCCTAGTCGGCCGTAGGACACCCAAGGACCAACGGCCAAGTAGAGCGTGCCAACGGCATGATCCTACAAGGCCTCAAGCCAAGGATTCACAATTGGTTGAAAAAGTTTGGTAAGAAATGGCTCGCCGAACTCCCATCGGTCATCTGGAGCCTGAGGAACACTCCAAGTCGAGCCATGGGGTTCATGCCTTTCTTCCTGGTCTATGGGGCTAAGGCCATCCTCCCCACTGACTTGGAATATGGTTCCCCGAGGCTACAAGCCTATAACGAACAAAGTAACTGCACCACCTGAGAGGACGCCCTCGATCAACTAGAGGAAGCCCGAGACGTCGTGCTACTACACTCGGCCAAATACCAGCAGAGCCTACGGCGCTATCAGGCCCGACGCGTCTGAAGGCAAAACTTGAAGGTAGGCGACCTGGTATTGAGGCTAGCACAGAGCAACAAGGGCCGCCACAAGATGACTCCGCCATGGGAAGGGTTGTACATCATCGCCCAAGTACTGAAGCCCGGGACCTACAAGTTGGCCAACGAGAAGGGCGAAATCTTCACCAACGCTTGGAACATAGAACAACTACGTCGCTTTTATCCCTAAATTTCCAAGCATTGTATATGTTGTTTCTCGGAATACAATTAAAAAGCGTTCTTTAGTTGGTCTAATTTTTTGAGAAACCCCCCGAGCCCATCGTGGGTCTCGGCAATACAATAACACGGCAAGGGAGATCTCGGCTCTGCCTCGATAGAACCAAGCCTCCCTCGAGGGCTAGATGGGGGACTCCCCCTTGGTCCCACGCACCATTCTTCAGTCGTTTTTCGAAAAAATTCCTATACCAAGACTCTAGCATGCTCTGACGAATCAGTTGTAAAAACCCCTCGGGCCAAAGTCTGTTTCCTAAGCAAGAGGCCGGTAGAGTCACAAGACGGCCTACGCCTCCGAGCTACGGCACTCCCTCACTACCTCTCGCCCAAGGGACAGCTTAGGCCCCAAGGAGGTGTTTTGCAAACGAAATCTGATCAGGAGCAACAGAGGGCAGAGGCTCAGAAATATGAGAAAAACAACTAAGAAACACAAATACTTCAAAAAGAAAGGCCTCGACGGCCACAAGCGTTACGATACAAAAATAATTCCTACTCTATTTTTACATGGCCCCTGGGGCCCAGGTCAAGTCTTAGGGCCTTCAGCACCGGTAGATGGTAGGGGAGGAACCACCTCCTCTTCGAAGAGCGTCGCCAGCGCCGTGCCAGGGCCTTCCACCGCCTCCATCAGCTTCATGACTGCCATGTCAGCCTCCTCCTCATCATCAGGCAGGACATACCCATCACTGATGGCCGGGAGGTCGACACCAACGTAGTGAGAGGAGATGACGGCCAACGCACGCTTGACACCCGTGTGCAGTGCTCCTCGGAGCCGCTCACGCATCTGGCTGCTTAGCGTGATCAAATGGCTCCCTAGGGAGCTGCCTGACTGAACCCCTTCAACCTCCAAGGCCTCACAGGCGGAAAGGGTGGCATGTTTTAGTGCTTCGTGCTCCCCGATCTCAGTCTCGAGCACTGTCTGCACCGTGCTAGAAGCCTTGGCTACCCAAGTAACCTCCGCCTCTGACTCTACACCACGGAGAATAGAATAAGGTCGAGCGAGGGAAAAAACAACCTAAATTAGGAGCGGAAGCCCACGGAACTCACCCTTGGCCTTCAGCTCCCAGCGTCGGGTCTTGACCTGACAAGCCTTGGCTTTCTCCTTCCAATGCAGGGCCTCGGCCCGAGAAGCCTCGGCCTCCTCCTTCAAGCGCTGGGCCTTGAACCGAGAAGCCTCGGCCGCCCTGGAAGCTTCACTCCCTAGCTCTGCGTCACACAAGGAAGTTAGGGAGCGAACACAAGGAAAAGAAAGTAAAATGAGGGGACTAGGGCTCACCCTTGGTCGTCCCCCTCCAAACCACGGCTTTGGTTCACGAGGCCTCAGCCGCTGCAAGGGCCTCATCCGAAGCACCCTTCGTCAACCGGTGCGCATTCTGTTCTGCCCCCAGCTGCCCCGCGAGAGCCGTGGCCGAGGCCGTAGCTTCAACGGCTCGACCCCTGAAGGCATCCCGATCACTGGCCACGCGATCGAGCTCCTCCTCCAATTCCTTGACCCGCATCGCCAGAGGGGCAAGCTGCTCCTGGGCCGTGGCCGCCTTGACCTTCATGTCGGCACAACGAAGGCGGAGGTCCTCCAGCTCCATGCTCCGCGCCGCTAGGAGCTCATTGGCACCCGCAAGGAGGCCCTTTTGCCGTTGGAGCTGGTCCTAGACGTCCCTCTCCCACTGGAGAAAGACTGACTTCCCAAGGGACCGGGTCTCGAGCTCCTGGGGAAGCAGAACAGGGGTCATTGATTGCAACAAAACTCAAGAAAAAGGCAACGTCGCACGAGAAAAGAAAACGCGAACCTGGGCGACTCCGGGCAGTTCGTCGGCCACCACGGACAACACCGTCCATAGCGACCATTCCACCAGCTAGTGGTATTTCTCAAAGGTGCCCCAGCGCCCGCCCTCGGCTGCGTCCTTAAGGGCAAACAGAGGCTCCCCCTCAGGGTTGTCCTGGCTCTGCCATAGTACCCGCGGGTGATCCCACCTACGAGGCTCAGGTCGCGCCCGCACGAGGGCCGAGTTTCCCTCACCCAAGATCAGAGCCGGCTGTTCCACAGCATCGGTCTCCTCGGCGTCGACCACCTCCCATGCCCGGGAAGTATCATCGGAGGAGATCAGATAGACCTCCGCCTCCTGGGCGCTCTCTCGCAACAACGGTGGGCCCTGAACCAAGGGTGCCCCCGAGGCCTCCGCCGCCTTCATCTTCGCCTCCTGGATAGATGGCCTCGCCGCCATCACGTCGGCCTTGGTGATCTTGGGGGCTCCGGCCTCTGCAATTATGGCCTCGACGGTCTCGGGGGCTCCGGCCTCCGCCATCGTGGCCTCGGTGGTCGCAGAAACACCAACTACGGCCACTGTGGTCTCTACGGTCTTGGGCGCCCCAGCCTCCGACGCCTCAGCCTCGGAGACCCCGGGGGCCTCAGCAACCAAGGGCACGCTGGCCCCATCCGACTCGTGAGCCTCGCCCTCACAGGGTGGAAGCACTCCCTCCCTCATCTGTGTAGGGGTCACCTCGGTGGCCCCTCCTTGGGTGGCCGGCGCCTTCGGGTCGGCCCTCGCCGATGCCGCGCCGCGTTGAATAGTGGCTTGTGCCTCCGCCACCTAGTGGGCGGAGGAGCCGGGGCTCACCTTGAGCGCCTTAAGAGGCGCCATGGGAAGCTCGTCCGTAGGCCACTTCCGACTAAGGAAAAATAACCTACAGGGTCAGCATGAGACCAAAAGGTGAACAGAAGGCACTATGACCCCGCCAAAAATACGCCTACCTTGAACGGGGCGGCAACCGCTTCGCCACGGCAAACCTCGTCCGCAAAGGCGGTGGCGGCGGCAGAGGCATCGCCTCCGTGTCCATCGGCGTCGGCCGGTCCTCAAAGGACCCCGGCGCCCCGTCGGTCCTCTGTGGGGGTGGTAGCGTCGCCTCCGCCGCCACTTGTTCCACCATCGCCGTCAAGCCCACTGGGCGGACGGCGCATTTGCCCAACGCCCGCGCCCTGAGCGTGTCGGCCTCGGTCCCGGAGTGGGCAATCGCCGACCCTGGGTCCGCTTCTCCTCCTCCTCCCGAGAGTGCCAGGCTGCTTGCCAACACCCCAGGCGCCACCTCCACTACATCGAGGAGATGGTCTAGATGACCTCGCCCCACCTCGCCCTCATCATCCCCGTCTGAGGCCTTCGTCGACAGCGACGGCGATAGGGATTCCTCCAATGGGAGACCATCCTTCCTTTGTTGATGGTGGCGCTTATCTAGCTCCTCGTGCGTGAGGATTTGCTTTGTGCGCTTCGCCGCCTTGGTGTCTTTCCATTTTTTCTGTGCGTCGGCGTGTGCGCGGTTGATCGCCGACCGCCTTGCGTCCTCAGGAATGGGCGGCAGAGAGGAATGCACGTCCCTCATCCCCTATAGGAACAACGAACATGCATAAGGGAACAAGGGGTAAGGGGAGACTAAGGAGGCTCAGAGGCTACAGCGGCACACGACTTACCAGCAAGAGGAACCCCCGCGACGGTCGCATCGTGATAGGGATCAAGTTGCTTCCCCTCAGCTTCGCCTCTACCATCTCCCCCACCCGACGAAGAATTTCCTCATCGGAAAGGGCGGAGGAGGACATCCGGATGCCCTCAACGGGCTCACCCGACTTCATCTCGAATAGCCACCACCGTCGAGCCATCAGCGGTAGCACCCTCTGGCGGTGGAAGGTGGCCACGACCACAGCCACGGTAAGACCATGGCCCCGTAGCCTCACCAACCCCTCTAGAAGTGGCTGCAGCTTGGGCTGGTCGTCCTTCGGGACGCCGTACTTCCATCTCTCCGAGTAGCTCCCCACAATCCACCCAGTGTAGGGGGAAGTCCTTCGTCATCGTTATGAAGGTAGAACCAGCTCGTGTACCACCGGCGGTTGGAGGACGCGAGCTGGGCCGGGATGTAGAGGTGCTGGCGGTCCTGGCACACTTGGAGAGTGCAGCCGCCGGCCCTCGTCACCTTCTTTGTACCCGATGTGCCTGTCAGCTTGGTGGTGTGCCCTACCCGGAATAGATGGAGCCACAACTCCGAATGGGGAGCAATCCCCAGGTACCCCTCATAGATGGCAACAAAGATAGCCACCTGAGCGATGGAGTTGGGATTGAAGTTGTGGAGCTCCACGCCATAGTAGTGCGGGAGCGCCCGCATGAACCGATCCACCAGGACGTCGAGGCCGTGCTCGTGAAAGGAGACGAAGCTCACGACGTAGCCGTCGCGAGGCCTCGGCTCCAGCTCACCGTACGGAGCAATCCACTCTGGCCTGGCGGGGTTCGTCACTAGACGAAGGAGTCCACCGTCGACGAGCGACTAGAGTGTCTCCACGGTAACATCGGAAGGATCCCAGGGGTCCGCCTCGACAATGATGATGTCACCGGCCATGAGTACGATGGAGGGATCGGATGCGACGGTGAGTTTTTCTCTATCTCCCACGCTCTCGCTTTTTTCTCGCTTTCTCCCTAGGCTCGCTCTTCTCCCTTCTTCTTCCCAGCACCCGCTGCTCTAGCGATGGCTCGACAGAGGTAGACCTAATGCAGGCAAGGTAAGGAGAGGAGGGGCGAGACTCTTTGAGTATTTATGCAGGGGGAAGGCGAAACGAACGGGCGATGAAATCGGGGAAGTTTCCCCCTGATCCAGCGCAGTTAACCACGAGCCGATTTCGCCGGCCCATGCGCCCACGTCTTTCTCATTAAATGCGAAAATAGTTATGTCCCATCCACCATGTCACGCTCAGCCACTACGGCAGCAGGCATTGTTTCGCCTCCCTAGGAAACTGCCTGAAAAGGTGCGCCACCCGTTGCCGAGCCAATGGGGAAGATATTCCCCCTGGCCTATTCCTTTCATATGAAGGAACCAAGCTCTGAGTCTATTACGGTCTAGGGGTTCAAAGGCTAGGCCCCAAGGGGTTTCGACAGCCGCCCTAGGATAATAGAGTCGGGGATGACCGCGGGCGAGCCCATACGGGGCTGAGGCCCAAGCAAGCGAAACGCTTGGGACACCCAAAGTCATGTCCGAGACCGGTAGGGAGGTCTCTGAATGGGATCCCACCGTAGGGAGGCACCGAGCCACCGAGGCCCAGCGAATGGCCTTGGCACCCACTAGAGAAACCCTTCGGTACTCTTGGAGTGTGTCTCTAGACCGCTAGCCATCCCCTAGCGAATGGGGTTTGGGCCTCCACTCGAACTACCCGATAACAGCTCACCGGAAGTGCCACCGCTCGTACCCACCGAGGGTAGCGAGGCACATTCCACCCCTCCTTCCAAGCGAAAAGGAAGCGTGAGGGTCATACAAAAAGTCAGGGGAACCCCTGACGGCCTTCTCGCTTTACGCAGAGGCTAAGGGGCTCTTCCTTCAACCTTGCCGAGACCCAGCGACCCCAGCTCGCACTCGAAGGGGCTCGGCAAAACAAACCCTCCTTCTGAGCGAAAAGGAAGCGTGAGGGTCGTATAAAAAGACAGGAGAACTCCGGACGGCCCTCTTGCCCTATACAGAGGCTAGGGGGCTCTTCCTGCAGATACGCCGAGACCCCGCGACCCAGGCTCACACCCAAAGGGGCCTCGGCAAACAAACCCTCACGCGCGAGGGGCGTATAAAAAGCCAGGGAAGCTCCCGACGGCCATCTTGCTCCGTGCAGAGGCTAGGGGCTCTTCCTGCAACCATGCTGAGACCCAGCGGCTCTGGCTCGCACCCGAATGGGCTCGGCAAACAAACCCTCCGTCCAAACGAAAAGGACATGAGAGAGTCGAATAAAAAAGCCAGCGGACCCCTGATCGCCCTCGTGCTCCAGGCGGAGGCTCGGGGGCTCTTCCTGCACCCAAGACAAAGACAAATGATCTAAGTCCGTGCTAGAAGTTTTGTTACAAATACGATAAAGGGCATCGAGCCCGTTATGGTCCAGGGGTTCGAAGGCTTGGCCCCAAGAGGTTTCGACAGCCGCCCTAGGGCAACAGAGTCAGGGACGACTTCAGGGCGAGCCTATGAATGGCCGAGGCCCGAGTGAACAATCACTCGGGGTGTCCTAAGTCATGTCCGAGACCGGTAGGGAAGTCTCCGAATGGGATCCCACCGTAGGGAGGCACCGAGCCACCGAGGCCCAGTGAACGGCCTCGGCACCCACTAGAGAAACCCTCCGGTACTCTTGGAGCATGTCTCTGGACCGCTAGCCATCCCCTAGCGAACAGGGCACAGGCCTCCACTCAGACTCACCCGATAACAGCTCACCAGAAGTGCCCACGCTCGTGCTCATCGAGGGTAGCCTGGCACATTCCACCCCTCCTTCTGAGCAAAAAGGAAGCGTGAGGGTCGTACCAAAAGCCAGGGGGACCCCTGATGGACCTCTCGCTCCGTGCGGAGGCTAGAGGGCTTTTCCTGCAACCTCACCGAGACCCCCGTGACCCAAATTTGCACTTGTGGGCTCAGCAAATACGATAAAAACTCCCCACTCAAAACGCGAAAACGAAAAAAGCCCCTGGAGGAGTAACTCCACTCCTCTAGGGCCTTGGGGGCTATACCCGGTGGGTGCGCTTGCGCGCACCCACCAAAACCTCAAGAAACAAGACCCAATTCCTACAGGAGCGGTTATATACCAAGCCTCGGCAAACCCCCAGGAGAGTGCATGCACTCCTCCGAGAGCTCGGGGGCTACTGTCGGATACCATAGAACTGGGTACCCCGAGCAAACATCAAAAGGGTCACTTAAATCCCATCAAAAAGCAAAGCTAGAAGCTAAGCCATAGGCTCCTCACCGGCCACGTCCGAGCCTACTAGGCCCACCGCCCCGCCTCGAGCCTCGCACAGGAGGTCTCGGTGTCCTGACGCAATCTCTGCCTCACGCGAGGCTTCTCATGGAAGGCCTCGGCAAGGAGTGCAATCTCTGCCTCGTGCGAGGCCTCTCACGGAAAGCCTCGGCAAGGAGTGCAATCTCTGCCTCGCGCGAGGCCTCTCACGGAAGGCCTCGGCAAGGAGTCCGATCTCTGTCTCGTGCAAGGCCTCATTCTCCGTATCGCTCGAGGCCAGTTTGTCCTTAGCCCGTTGCCCCCCGCCTTGACCGACCCTCCTGACAGCACATCATGTCCCATTAATACGTCAACCACTCCCGCAATCTCAGCCGGACGATGCCTTGACACCGTAGAATGGCCGACGGGACATGGGGTCGCATCAGTACCATACCAGCTAGGACAGGGCACGGCGGGGATTACCGGTCACTATATCCTGATGCTATGCACACGATCAGCGCCCGCACCACACTGTGCCCCATGATCCTCGCCTTGAAAACAACATGACATGGGCAGCCTGGCCTGGGTCATCACCATCTTCAAACCAGCACCCCGGATCAATTGCTCTCTCCAGGCCTCAGCACTATACACTAGGGTCTCGGCTATCTCAGGATTCATGTCCGCCAAGACCCCTCCACGGCGGTGCAGCCTCGGCACCAACCGAGCCTCGGCCTCGTGCGCAGTCAGTCCACAGCGGCTCGCACGTTTGCCGCCACACCCACTCCGAGTCAGTCCTAGAGCTCCCATGACGCACAGGATTGGATGTGACCACCACGCCGCCCCAGTGCTCCAAGGACAGACCACTCTGACGACCACGCCGCCATAGGAGCAGGCCATAGGAGTAGGCCATAGGGCTCGGCCATGCCACCCCTGTTGGCACGACTCCGTATAGTTAGCACAATGTACTATCCTTGTCCTCCCTTCAACTATCAAAGGAGAGGACTTAGTCCATTTAGAGGGGGGAGAACTCATGGAGAAGAACACCCTGTAACACACACACACACATCCCAGCCGCCTGAGAGCAATGTCTCAAGCAGCCCACACGACACCTCGCCAAGACCTAGAACTAGCTCTCTCTCTCACCTTGCTTGTAACCCCCTACTACAAGCACTTCGGTGCAAGGAATACAAGATTGATCTCTCAGACTAGACGTAGGGCATCGATTGCCTGAACTAGTATAAACCTTGTGTCTCTTTGCATCACCATCCGGGATTAGGGGCACGCAGTCCAAATTCACTAGTCGGTTGAGGACTCCCCCGGTCCGAAACACCGATAGGTACCAAAGAAGAATGGCAAAATGAGAATGTGCATAGATTTCATAGATCTAAACAAAGCTTGCAAAAAAGACCCTTTCCCATTGCCAAGAATAGATGTCTCTATCGACAAGGCAGCCAGATGCCAGAGGTTTTCTCTCCTCGACTGTTTCTCTGGGTATCACCAAATCTGGATGAAAAAGAAGACGAAGACAAAACAAGTTTCACCACTCCATTTGGGACATACTGCTACACTAGAATGCCGGAGGGCCTCAAAAATGCTAGAGCAACCTTTGCCAAAATGACAAAGGAGGTTTTGGGCTCACAGCTAGATAGAAACATCATAGCCTACGTCGACAACATAGTGGTCATGAGCAAGAACAAGGATGATCATGTCTCTGACTTACAGGAGACCTTCGCCAACCTAAGGGCAGCTGGCCTCCGCCTCAACCTAGAAAAATGTATATTCAGAGTTGCAAAAGGGAAGATGCTCGAATACATCATAAGCAGCGAAGGCATCAAAGCGAACCCAGACAAAACTAGAGCAATAATGACAATGGTAGAACCCAAAAACAAGAAAGAAGTGCAAAAGCTGATAGGAAGAATAGCTGCGCTCAACAGATTCATCTCAAAGGCAGCAGAACGCAGCCAACCCTTCTTCCAAGCCCTGAGGGGTGGAGACAACTTTGAGTGGGGGTCCAAGCAGTTGGAGGCATTTCATAACTTGAAAGAGCATCTGTCAAACTCACTGGTAGTCTCTGTCCCAAAACCAGACAGCCATCTATTGCTATATGTGGTGGCCTCCGACCATGTAGTCAGCACAGTCTTAGTCCACGAGCAAGAAAAGGAATCAGGCAAGACTCAAAAGCCAGTTTATTTCATCTCAGAAGCATTGTCCGGAGCCAAGCTAAACTACACTGAGGTAGAAAAAATTGCATACGCAGTACTGACGGCATCAAGAAAGCTAAAGCACTATTTCCAAGCCCATGAAATCTCAGTTCCAACATCGCTGCCACTGCAAGACTTGCTCAGAAACAAAGAAGCCTCCTGTAGAATAGGCAAATGGGCTACAGAGCTATCACAGTTCGATATCTCCTATGTCCCCAGAACAACAATCAAATCACAAGCACTAGCCGATTTCGTTGCAGATTGGACACCTCTAACAGCACCCAAAGTAGAACCAACCACTCAAGGCTAGATAGCATTCATGGATGGAGCCTAGTGATGAGGACATCGCCACGCTGGACACACTGACGCCATGGTCTTCCCCAAGTTGCAATTCGTTTCCAACTCAGCTGCCATGTCGCCCTCGGATTCAGTAGACATGTCGTCACTGTTTCGATCATAACTTCCTCATACGACATCGAAACGGGCCATTCTTGGATGCATTGGAAAGGGGACGACGACGCCGTCATTTAGGATCTGGTCCCAGCTCCAGAAGGTCCATGGATCATTCTGTGTGACCACGGCAAGGTGTTGCGTCACCTTTTTGGGCCAACTTGGCTATGTATCGTGTCGGGCCTTAAGCCCAAGTTGGGGGCGCCCAACCCCTGGCCGTCCCCAACCCTAGGTCGAGTCTTAGACTATAAACACAGCCGCCGCCGCTACTACACAATTGGGTTTTGTTTAGAGTTTAGTTTTCCATCGAGGAACTGAATCATTCATTGTAACTGTGGTGACAAATCCTTTTACAGTGATCTAGGGCCCCCATTCTTGATCTCCTCCACTATGTCGATTAGTCCTTTGGAACCGAGTTCTTGAATCCTTTATTGATATTCGCGTCATTCATATTTGCAATTTCAGATTACGTGTTTTACCTTCTTGCTTGTGCTCTTCGATTCGCTTGCAGGAAAAGCCTTTTTGGCGAGGTCAATCAAGTTGTGCTTGGTTGATAACCAACGGAGCAGTGGTGTAACGGTTGCAGGGTTCGAATCATGTCTGATTTGAAGTCGGATCGCCAACGTCGAGATCTCCACAAATCGAACTTACCGGCTACCTCTCGGAAGATCGGGCCTATACTCATCAATTGGTATCAGATATTTCAGGTTTACCATGAGGTATAATCTCGTTTGCCTTAGATTCATATTTGTTCATTACCTAGAGTCCACAAAAAGCCCAAAAATATTTCAATTTTCGCTGTCCTATCGCCCTTTGTGCCTTTGCAATTTCGTTTCAGATTCGTGTTGTTGAGTTTGTGTCCGTGGTTGAGTCTTGTTGCTGGTTTAGGATTGTGTTCGTGGTTGTAGTTCAATCGCCCGTTGCTGTGATTTTGTTTTCCGTCGCTATCCCATCCACCGTTCCCAAACAACAAGTCGAAGCCACCACATTACTCGACTTGCCCCGCTAGCCGCCTTGTGTAACTTCTCGCCGCCGCGCAAACTCTAGATAGGTTGCCAGCCGCTCTTATTTTGCCTGCATCGTAGCCCTCCTTACATCATCAGGCGAATACCTACTGCTGTGATCGGTGTTAGAGTTTAGGGACGCTTTGCCCTAACTGCCGCCACCGTGTTGTGCCTCCTGGAAAACATACCTTGAGATACCTTCGGTAAAACAGACGTAACTTTTTGCTCGTTTATCAGAAAAATCTGAAATTTTTTCAGTAGCTTCTTGACACCATTTGGACCCGACCCAAACTGGCATCGCCCTGTTTGGTTTCATCAGAATTGCCAAAAAAATTCGGGAAAATATAGAAAAAAAATTGTCAAAGTTTTTGCACGCTTTTCAGAGAACGTGCTGAATTTCTGTAGACCACATCCCACCTCAGTTGTAGGTGCCAATTTTTGTGGTTGCATCTTTTGTGATCCTTGTTCAGAGAAAAGTATAAAAAAATAGTGAAAAAAAGTTTGTTTCCTACTAGTGCCTTTTGGAAAAATCCGGGAAAAATTCAGGAAAAAGGAGAAATCCGGGCTATTTGCTTGTTCTGTGAGTTCTTTCGATCGTCCTTTGTTTTCACCTTATTGCACTATGTCTCGACACGTCTTAGCCAGCACCTGTGATTTGTACTTTGGATCCGGATTGAACAATCGTTACTCTGCACTCGTTAATTGCTAATCCTTGCTGTCATATTGTGTGCCTACCCATAGCTCCACATATTCTTCTGTTAGCACAGGTTCATCTTGCAACTGTTACCCACGCTCAACAACAGATTGCTTCGCCACTTTGGTTTTGCTCCTGTTTGGCATTGGTAAGAATACAGGCAAGACGGTGGTAAGCCGCTTGTGATTTTGCATTCCACTTTCACCACCATCACCATCACTTGTTTCCTTTTAGTTGATCGGGATAATACTTTGGTGTTGTCTTTTTCTATCTTCTAACCATGGCAGGAACTCCGACGGACTTCAATGAGTGTGTGTCCACGGGTGAGCTTGCAACGTTCATGACTGAACAACGCAATCTTATGACCGAGCTGACGCGCAACGTGAACAATCTGGTCATCCGCATTGAACAGCTTGAGCAACGCCCTCCACCTTATCGTGCTGATGATGAAGATGCGGATGCTTTTGGTGATGAAGATGCGTATGCTGACGGTGGTGCCCGTCGCCGCCTCAACTTCAATCGTCGCGGTATGGTAGGTAATAATCATAGTAATAATGATCCTTTTGCTAAAATTAAATTTAGTCTACCTCCTTTTGCTGGTAATGTTGATCCAGAGGCATATTTAGATTGGGAGCTTGCTGTTCAACAAAAAATTGATTCTCATAATGTTCCTGCTGAGCATAGAGTTAGACTTGCTACTAGTGAGTTTACTAATTTTGCTTTGTTCTGGTGGAGTGACCTTTGCAATGCTAATAATGTTGCTGCTGTGCCTCAAACTTGGAATGTTTTAAAGCAATGTATGACATCTCGTTTTGTTCCTCCTTATTACCAACGTGATTTACGTTTGAAACTATAAACTTTAAAACAAGGTGATAAAGGAGTAGAAGCATACTATCAAGAATTGCTTATTGGTTTAGCATGTTGTGGTATAAATGAAGATGATCATGATGCTAGTGCTAGATTTTTTGGTGGTTTAAACCATGATATACAGAACATACTTGATTACAAAGAATGGCGCAATTTTTCCCAATTGTATCATCTTGCTATTAAGGCCGAACGAGAAGTACAGGGACGCAAACAACACCAGCCTTTCAGGTCTAACAATGGGAGGAATTTTCAGCAGCGTTCCGAGCCGGAGACGCCCAAGCTTCCTGTTGCACCACAGCCATCTACACCTCCATTTTCTTCCGGGGTAAGTAAATTGTCTAATGTGCAGTTTCCACAGCTGAAGAAAGGTGGCACTCCGGGTGCTTCTACTAGCTCCTCCTCGTCCAGCTCTAAAATCATTTGCCACCGATGCAAAGGCATGGGACATGTCATGAAGGAATGCCCCAGTCGTCATGCTTTCATTGCTACCGAGGATGGATATGTAAGTGCTAGTGATGTTGAAGATGATTTAGCCCTTGCTGCTAACATTGATGCAGATCCCACCGAGGGTGATCAAGACAAGGAGGCCATCACCATTGACTCCGTGGCTGCTGCCGTGGACTACCCTAGCCTTCTTGTGCAGCGTGTGTTGAGTACACGTGTGGGTCATGAAGAAGAGATGAAGATCCAACGCCACAATTTGTTCCACATGTATCTCATTGTGCAGGGTTGTCGTGTTCTCACTATCATTGATAGCGGGAGTTGCAACAACTTGGTGAGTTCAGATTTGGTTGACAAGCTTGGCTTGACCACACGACAACATTCGTATCCATATAAACTTCAATGGCTCAATAATAGTGGTAAGACTAAGGTAACTAAATCAGCACGCATTAGCTTTTTCACAGGCTCTTATCATGATACTGTTGATTTTGATGTTGTCCCTATGCAAGCTTGTTCCATTTTGTTAGGTCACCCATGGGAATTTGATAATGATGCTTTACACCATGGTAGAACTAATACATACACTATCATACATAAGGACAGGAAAATTACATTGCTGCCTTTGTCTCCTACGGATATTATTAAACATGCTAATGAGATCAAAAATAAACCTCCAACAGACATTGCTAAAAATAATGGGATTAAGTTAAAAGGAGGTGCTTTTCTTGCTACAACTCCTGCTACTATTGAGTTATGTGATAATCCTGATGCACCATGTTATACTATGTTTTGTCAACCTTTTATGTCTGGTGCATTGCCTACTGTCACTAACCTTTTTGCAGGAGTTTGCTGATGATGGGATGGAGTCGAGGACGACTCCAATTCTACAAGGAGGGGATGATGAGGACATCGCCAAGATGGAGTCGAGGACGACTCCAATTCAAGAAGGGGAGGATGATGAGGACATCGCCATGCTGGACACACTGACGCCACGGTCTTCCCCAAGTTGCAATTCGTTTCCAACTCAGCTGCCACGTCGCCCTCGGATTCAGCAGACACGTCGTCACTGTTTCGGTCATAACTTCCTCATACGACATCGAAACGGGCCATTCTTGGATGCGTTGGAAAGGGGACGACGACGCCGTCGTTTAGGATCTGGTCCCAGCTCCAGAAGGTCCATGGATCATTCTGTGTGACCATGGCAAGGTGCTGCATCACCTATTTGGGCCAGCTTGGCCATGTATCGTGTCGGGCCTTAAGCCCAAGTTGTGGGCGCCCAACCCCTGGCCGTCCCCAACCCTAGGTCGAGTCTTAGACTATAAACACATCCGCCGCCGCTACTACACAATTGAGTTTTGTTTAGAGTTTAGTTTTCCATCGAGGAACTGAATCGTTCATTGTAACTGTGGTGACAAATCCTTTTACAGTGATCCAGGGCCCCCGTTCTTGATCTCCTCCACTGTGTCGATTAGTCCTTTGGAACCGAGTTCTTGAATCCTTTATTGATATTCGCGTCATTCATATTTGCAATTTCAGATTGCATGTTTTACCTTCTTGCTTGTGCTCTTCGATTCGCTTGCAGGAAAAGCCTTTTTGGCGAGGTCAATCAAGTTATGCTTGGTTGATAACCAATGGAGCAGTGGTGTAATGGTTGCAGGGTTCGAATCGTGTCTGATTTGAAGCCGGATCGCCAACGTCGAGATCTCCATAAATCGAACTTACCGGCTACCTCTTGGAAGATCGGGCCTGTACTCATCACCTAGGGCCTAGCCAGAGTAGGAGCCTCCACCGTCCTAATGGCACCCTCTGGCGTTAGACTGAAATACGCAGCAAGGCTAGAGTTCAAATCAACAAACAACACAGTAGAATATGAAGGCCTGATCCTAGCGCTCAGTAAAGCAAAGGCCCTAGGGGCCAAAACATTGACAGTCAAAATAGATTCTCAAGTGGTTACTGGCCAAGTAGAGAAAGAATACACATCAAGAGAGCTAGAACTCATCAAATACCTATCCGTTGTCAGAAATTTGGAGCGGAGATTCGAAGGGTTCACCCTGAAGCACATCCCAAGATCAAAAAACGTAGAGGCAGATGAACTAGCTAAAGCGGCGGCAAATAACCTGCCACTGCCACTAAACACTTTTTACCAGATCCTAAAGTCTCCGGCTACTGCGGAGACATCTAAGACACCTAGGCCCATACTACACATGCAAAATGAAGAATGGAGAAAGGTGATAATAGAATTCTTAGAAGGCAAAACCGTCGAAGAAGATGAAGCAAAAGCAGCAAGAATACGGGCCAGGGCAAGAAATTACACAATCATAGATGGTGTACTGTACAATAAAGGAGTAGTCCAGCCTCTCCTCAAATGCATATCGCAGAGCGAAGGCATAGAGTTGCTTCAAGAAATACACTCAGGAATTTGTGGGTCGCACATTGGCTCTAGAACATTATCAACAAAGGCAATAAGGCACGGCTTCTATTGGCCAACACACATACAAGACGCACAGCAGACGGTCAGAACATGCCAAGCATGCCAAACATTCTCTCCAGGGCAGTCAAAACCATCGTCGGAGACCTAGCTTATACCTTCGACATGGCCGCTACAAAGATGGGGTATGGACCTGGTCGGACCATTACCACCATCCCAAGGAGGAAACAGATTCACAGTAGTGGCAGTAGAATATTTTACAAGATGGATAGAAGCAAAGCCGCTGGCGAAGATAACCTTAGAAACCGTCCAAAAATTCTTCTGGCAAAACATCATTTGCAGATTTGGTGTACCGAGGATTCTGATAGTAGACAATGGAAAACAATTCGATTCAGAGAACTTCAAAGAATTCTACAAAAACATTGGGACAAAACTAGCCTTCGCCTCAGTATACCACCCAGAGTCCAATGGTGCTGTGGAAAGAGCAAACAGAATAGTGTTTTCAGCAATATCAAAAACATTGCTGGGCCTACGCAAAGGAAAATGGGTAGATGAATTACCCAGAGTGATTTGGTCACACAATACATCTATCTCAAGAACAACAGGATTCACACCATTCAAACTGCTTTATGGAGAAGTGGCCATGATGCCTGAAGAAATCAAGCATGAAAGGCTCCGCACAACGAGTCAGCTGATGTTGCAAGATGAAGAATATGCAAAAGAAACAATAGAAGCAACAAGACTGGAAGCAGTTGAAAACATTGCAAAATATCATTCCCAAACCAAAAAGTGGAGAGACTCCTAGGTGGTAAGGAAAGACATAAAACATGGAGACCTCGTACTCAGAAGAAAACCCAACACACAACTTGTCGGCAAGTTGCAACCAAAATGGGAAGGCCCATACACAACAACGGCAGCAGGCCGACCTGGCTCTTTCCACTTGACCGACAGCGAAGGTGTCACGACAACCCACACCTAGAATATTGACAGCCTCTGCATATACTACATCTAGGCAATGTACCAAAGGGCAACCTCCGCAAATAATAAGCGGAGGCCCCTCCGTTCATTTACCTTTCAGTTTTTTTACTTACTTCAATCAAAAAAATGTAAAAGAGCCTGCACTCTTTTCCTCACAGGGGAACTCCAAGCGAAGGTGAGGTTTTTAACAAGGCAGGCTCAATGTAAAAATCCTCTACAAGTATAAAGAGGTAATTCCCCAAAAAAATGCCTAAAAAACCCAAAACCGAAAGCGGCCAGCTCTAGCGCCGCAATATTCGGTGAACGAAAAGCATAGGTCCTTTCAAAGCACCAGCCATAGGCATGGGCAATTTGAAACGACCTCTATGGACAAATAGGCCTTCGACCTTGACAAAGACCTGTCCAAAGTCAGGCATCAAGGCAAAAAAAACAGCCAAAACAGGCCTTCGACCTTGACAAAGACCTGTCCAAAGTCAGGCATCAAGGCAGAAAAAACATCCAAAATAGGCCTTCGACCTTGACAAAGACCTATCCAAAGTCAGGCATCAAGGCAAAAAAAGGGGACCAAACAGACCTCTGACCCTTGACGAAGACCTGAACAAATTCAGACAACAAGGTGTAAAAAATAGGCCAAAAAGGCCTCCAACCCTTGACGAAGACCTGAACAAATTCAGGCAGCAAGGGGAAGAAAAAACTAGGCCAAAAAGGCCTCCGACCCTTGAAGAAGACCTGAACAAATTCAGGCGCTAAGAAAAAAACAACCTTGGCAAAACATGCCTTCGACCTATACAAAATGTTAACACCCTAGCATCAGGGGCAACAAAATTATGGCGCTAGAACCAGGAAGAAGGTCTCCGCCATCGAAAACAGCAAAAACAGAAAGTGTCTGACAAAACACTGCCACCGCTATGGCGCCAGGCCTCTTTACTTCAAAAGATCTCAAGAGGAACGAATAATTCAAGCAAGATACAGGCTATTAAAGCCAAGATACGTTTCAACTAACAACGTACCAAAATGTTAACACCCAAAAGCCACCACCCACTATAAAAACGGACTCCCCCCCCATGCCCTTAAAAACTAAGTCAGCATAGGGCGCAAGGGCGCAAGGGGGGAACAAGGCAGAGCACAGGCAAAAGCCACAGCAATAGCCATGGAGGCAGGGGTCTCCTTAGATATCCAAGTCGGCCATAGATATTGTACAAAAACTCATAAAATCGGAGGCAACAGTAGACAGTCGTAGACTGTGGGAAAAGAGATAGGACCTACGGCATGGTTGTGAACAGCAAAGGCCTACGGAAGAAGGGGGATATCGCACAAAATCTCATAACATCCCCCTGACACCGGAGACCTAACCTGCCATCTCCAAAAATCAACCATGTCCCACGGGTGTGCAGCGTCGGAGACCCATACCACCAGAAAGCTAAAACACTCTGCCAAAGAAATAGTTAAAGTCTCTGCCGTCTGCACAAGCTACGCCAAACCACCCGTCAAATCAAACACTGATTCAGAAAGCTTCGCCAGGCGAACTTCAAGTACGCCTCTGCCAGCCAGGAAACCCCCAACACTTTAGCCCTGGCCATCAAGCAAGCATAGAGAAGGAGAAAACATGAGGCGAAGGTCCTGTCCACCACCTCTGTATCGCGTAGGTTCGCCCAAGCAAAGAACAACGGTGTGCAAACTCGGGACTAGACAAGATATGTAAACTAGAAAAACAGACTGAAGCCCACGCACAAACAATCAAGAAAGTGAACCTGTTTTGTATTCCATAAAATGTCAAGTAGCATTCTTACAGGACACAAGCTTACAATAAAATCCTAACTATTGTGGCAGAGGCCCACGCCAAGCAAGCGCGCGAGTAAACCCAGCGCACTCATCGTCTATGTCAAACTTAATCGACTCAAACACGTCGCGCGCACCGCTCCGGGGAAAGGCGGAACGCCAATACTCCCAAAGCTCTCCGCTCACATAAATACCATCATTGTAGAGAGTCAAAGGCGCAACATCTTGCGCAGGCTCCCGATTCGGAACCTACGCAAGGTTAAAATTTCCCACAAAACCATTCAGAACAAAATAAACTTTATTCACAAGAGTCCAACTAGACTATAATATACACGCCAAAATAGCTAAGTGCTACAAAGAACCTAGACCTCTGGCGCATCGGCCACAGCAGAAGTCCTTGGAACGGAGCCCGCATCAATGGTGGGCAGGCAAGGCACCTGCGATCTCCGACCAATACCGCCGCCAATCGTAGATCCCACAGGGGCGCCAGCAGCGGTGGAGTACCGACCGCGGTTGTCGAGCATGAAACTAACGGAGGCCTGCCCGCAAGACTCTTCTGCGCATCCTGCAGCACAGGCTAATTTATTAGGGGCACGAGCAACGAAAGCCTTCACAGCTTCGCAAAAAAAAACAAGAAAAAAGGGCGGCTACTAAGACTATAAATACCTTTGCCCTCTTTTCCTTCGCCAGTTTCTGGGCAGCAGATCTCCCAAATGGAGCCGAAAGGTGCCTAATGAAATTTCTCAAGGTCTTTCACAAACCAAGAGAAGTCTCACCAAGCTCCCCCGAACCAGGCAGCGCTCCCTCCGGAATACTTTCGGTATGCGTACACCCGCCGCGTGCCAAAAGCTTGGCATAATTCGCTACTCCCGCCAGCGCCCCATAGTTCGTGTTGCCATTGATCAGACCGGGGAGCTTCGTAAGGTGATGCTTTAGCTAAGAGGCGAGGGCGTACACACTGTCTTCCTCTAGAGGAGCGGAGGTTTCACCTCCGAACTTGGTGATGGTGGCCTGGTAGTGGCCAACGGTTGCAGCGAGGACCCCCTTGACCGAGTCCAAACGCCTCGTCATCAAAGATAGCTGCTCCCCCACCGTAGCTGCGGATTCCTTCTCAGAGGCAAGCTCTCGTCGAAGACCCTCGGCCAGCTCGTTCTCCCAACAGGCCTGCTCGGCGAACAAACCTTCTGCATCCCGGGCCTTGGCGAGATCAGCCCTCAAACCATCCTTTTCTCGTTCCTTCTCCACCAGAGAAAGGCGGAGAGCCGCAAGGGAGATGGATAGACCCCCTTTTTCCCCTTCCAGGCGCTCGATCTCTGCCTTGAGCGCTTCAATCGTAGTATCTCAGTCGGAGACCTTGTGAGTGGAGCGCTCCTCCATAATAACAGCCGTGTGATACCCCTATGACCAGAAAGAAGGAGACTAAGGCGATCAGCAATAGAATCAAAAACAAGTCTAAAGGCGAACATACACAAAAAGGGGGGGGGGAACCGCCAAAGACACACCAGGCTCTGGTGTTCTAGATGAACACGGAGAAGTTGGAAGAAATCCATGTCCCTTAGACACTGTTTGAAGTGATCTGTTCAAAGAAGAACAAACAAACACAAAACAATAAGGTGAGAAAAGCAAATCTCATGATAAACACACCAATAGCCAGACACCACCTCCGACGTCTCCAAGAACACCAAGATAGCACTCTTCCCAACCTGAGATAGAAGTGTCGGAGGAGCCTGTGTAAAAAAAACAACAACAGCTTAGGTCAGAGGGCCGATCAGAAATAGTCAATAACAACAGGCCAAATGACAAGTAAAATAAAAACATTCTACACTCACTCATACCCGGCGCCATCAGCCCCGGCGGCCCTGGACCAAACCTAACGCTGGCAGCGGCCGCTCGCTCCTCCGAGGTGAGGAGTCCAGCCATGACATCACCTACAAAGCAACAAGTACACATTATTAGCACTTGGTACAATACATAAACAAGTGAACTGAGCAAAGACAGTAAACACAAAAATGTGCACCAAACAGACTTACTCATAAAAAGCCCAGGCTGGATAGCTTGCCACGCCCCCTGGGTAGAAGTCTCCACCATATCGTGCGACGAAGGCTGAAAGGGCTGGATCTCCCCAGCCAGCGGCCCGACAGGTGGAGGACTCAAAGAAGACCGAGCCACCAGGGCCTGCTCAGCAAGCACGGCCTCCAGTTGCCCGACGTCGGCCACCGGAAGGGGCGAAGGTGCAACAATGGCAGGAGACGAAGGAGCGTGCTGCAAGACGACCTCCGTGTCCTCTTCAGAGCTTGAACATAGCCCGCCAAGAATGTCGGGCATATGCTCGATGGCGCTACCTTCTGGTTGTTCACCAACACTCATAACAACGGCGCCCTTCCTCTTCTTAGACTCAGCCTCCGTCGTAACATTTTTCACGAAGGTCCTCTTCTTCTTCTCAATCGAAGCCAGGACCTCGGCGGGAACCTCGCGCTCTCAGTAGACGATCCTGGCCTCCTCAAAAACTCGATTGAGCCATGGCATGGTGCCTACCATGGCCATCCAAGACGTGTACTCACGCTCAGAAATCTTGCCAACCAACCCTACGGTGGCTTCCTCAACCTTAGAGATGAAACTATCCTCCGTCACCCCTCCCCCAAAGACTGACCGAAGTGGGGGAATGGAATCCCAGCCTCCGGCCCAAAAATGGGAACCTTCACCTGTTCTAGCCAAAAGGCTAGGTTGTTTTTGCCCAGGGGCTAGTAGTTAGAGGCCATAATCTCCTCCACCAGGTCACGACCACTAGAGTAGCGGCACGCTGTCGCAAAAGCCTGATCACAAGCCTCCCTCGTCGGAGACACCTCCTTCGGCAGATCCACACGCGTGTGCGGCGCCATCTCCTCCATCCTTGAAGTCAATGGATACTCTGAGACCTCCACACCATCCTCAGTAGTGCTACGGACCCCGTAGGTCTTCATGTAGAACCATTGCTCAAGCCAGCCATGGTCCCACTTGCCCTTCTAGCAAAAAGAGATCTCCAGGTGGTCCGCGCCTTGGTTCCTCTTAGACATAAAGGTGCAACTACCGTACTGGTAGGTCACCTCCACCTCCTTGCCCTCTCGCACCTCCTTCTTCTTTGGCTGCTTTTGTAGATCATAGTACGCACAACAAGTGTCCACATCTGGCTCAGCACCATAAGAAATGCACGCCCAGCAAAATTTGCTAAGCGTGAGGAAGGCAGGAGTCAGATGATGGAGCTGGACATTGAAGGTCTCCAACACTCGGCGAAGGAAGGGGATGTAAGGAAGGCGGAGGCCGTAGGTGAAGAAGTCCCAAAAGGCCACCTCATATCCCTCCTCTGGTTCTGGAACTGTCTGGCCAGGCGGAGGGATTTTTACCCTAGAAGAAGGAAAACATGATTCCATCAACATCTCCATGATTGCCTCTTCAGTAATGGAGGAGGGGCCGAAATCCCAAGACTTTATCGCCATATCTCTGGAATTCGCAACGATCAGGTCTCTGATGGACACAGAGACACTCCCTAAATCCTCCTCCACTAGCTTTTCAAACTCCAACACGGAGGCAGAGGCAAGCATGCACTCCTCAAAATGCGCACCCCAGCCGATGGCCCTAACGCCGAGAAGGTGGTGATAGGGTCCAAAAAAGGCAGGCCGGCGAGTTTGGGCGGAGGCGGAAAGGAAAGCCACCACAATAGCAGCCTAAGCACGAGACGCAGGCAGAAAGACAGAACACGCGAGGGCAGCAAAAGGCAAAAGCGAAGAGAGCAGAGTGCGATTTCTCATAGGCAACAAAATCGAATGAGCAATGCGGGGGGGGGGGAGGGACCTTGCCACCAACAACACCCTTATATAGGCGGCAGGCAGGCGGTCCGGCTCCTGCCATACAACGGTCATCTCTGGAGAATTCGCCTGCCGCACAACGGTCATCTTCGAAAAAGTCACAAGGTATGCAACGGAAACTGACACGGCATAAACGGCCTCACCGTAGGACAACGGCTAGATTTGCCACCCCACGGCTACTCTCAACGAGACCAGCAGCCGTGCCAGAGCGGGCCTGGGGGGAAGTAGCGGGGCCTCGCTCGAAGACGCCAATGCATGTGGCCTCTGCCCTAGCGGACACCTTTGGTCATGGCATTTTGAGCTCATGGCATGCTCTGGCAAACCATGGTCTCAAAAGGGGGGAACTGTTGTAACACGGCTTCGGCGGGTGGCGAAGGCCTCTGACAGCGAGGTGTCGCCAAGGCGTCTTCGACCGTCTTAGGGCGGAGACCTAGCGCTGACTAAAGGAACTTTCCTGGCTATGCTCGTAGGGCACTGCATGAGGCTTAGCGAGCTTGTCGCAAATTCCACCCAGGCCAGGCACAGACATCTCCGACCTATGCTCAGGCGGACGCCGCCCTGCTTCAGCTCATGGGCCTCTCCGGTGATGAGGGCGGAGGCCGCCCTACCTTTGAACTAATCAAGCAAACAATCTTGCCTAAGTGTGTGTAGGTACTCAAGCACAGGCACCCGTGGTCTGCGCGAGCGCGCCAGCATGGCCCCCGCGCGCCCGGGCGGAGATCTACGGATGATGTCTCCGACTGGACCGGCGGAGACCCACCAAGGCAATGGCACGCCCCCGAAGACGGAGGCCAGCATCGGGAACCATGGCCCCCGCGTGGCCGGGCGGAGACATGTGGACGATGTCTCTGACCGAACCGATGGAGACCCGCCAAGGCAACGGCGCGCCCCTAAAGACGGAGGCCAGCATCGGGAACCTAGGCCTTTGGGCCAAAGACCAAGGCATGATGGGCTGGCTGCTTATGGAGGCCCATTACTTGAAGATGGTGTGGCAGGATTGCCCCGCAAACAAGAGACTAGTGGCGGAATATTCCAGGAATGTACTATAGCAGTTGAGGGGTATTGTAATAAATTCTGTCAGGAAGTAGTTGAGCCCTATAAATAGGGAACACTTGTAACCGCACGAGTGGATGGTGAATGAATTAATGAAACACTAGCTTTCTGTGCCAGCTTCCCACACGCTTACCTATAGTGCCTATCCCGAGCCTTCGCCCGAGGGCGATGCCTGGCGGGCGGAGGCCTCTGTCTCCCTCACACTATCCAAAACCTCTAGTTTCAACATTTGACAAATAGAATGACATCATCGGCGTATAAGATGCAATGGAACTTGATTGAAGGCAGCTCCAGAGATCTTAGTACCCCATCTCTGGAAGCCTTTTCTGATCAGCAGGTTCAGAACTTCCTTAGCTAGTATGAACAGGAGGGGTGACAATGAGTCTCCCTACCTGACACCCCTCAAATGCTGAATTTCGCTGCTTGGCACCCCATTGAGTAGTACTCAGGACGACATAGTCATTGAGGCCGCAAACATCAACCATCTCTCAAACTCTCAATTTGAGCCATGCTCCTTTCTTGAAAACCCACATGGTCCGATTGATATAGGACTTTATTAAAATTACCAACACAAACCCACGATAGTGGGGCGATGATCTAATGAATTTAAGCAAACTAAGTCTTATGTCACTTGCTTAACTGCACTTCCCCATACACACGTGTCACCTCTAGGGCTTACTATCGCCCTTTGTAACAATAGCATCAATGTGATGTTGTGAGTATGGTAAAAATTACACTTGAGTTTTATTATTCCAAAAGATACCCAGACCACCACTACGACCCATACTGCTTACAAGCAAAGCAAAAGAGTGATAAAAGTCTAAAGTACTCTTCAAACTTTCCACCCACATCTTGTGCACTTGAGTTTCCAAACATAGAGTACAAATGGGGCAACCTGCTTCGCCAACTCGTGAATCTCTTTCATTGTTGCGGCGTTGTCAAGTCTGTGACACAGTTTCAACTCAGGCAACTCATTGGGTTTGGCGGCACTCCTTGAGAGAGCCCACCTCAGATTTAGAAGTTGCTTTCCCGTTCTTCCCTTTAGCCCTCTTCGCTCACTTAATATCTTGGGATGACATGTAGGCCATCAGTGGGGGTGGGACTAGCGAAAGGGTCTTCAGCCCCGCTCCCAACACCAGCTGCTTTGGAGCACTAGAGTGTGCATCATCCCCCTTGGCCCCTAGGTCGCCACCTTAATTGGACTTATAGTCGTATCTTTCAGTTTCGAGGCCTCATGGTTCTCCACACCTGCTTCCGCAAATGAGGTCTTCCTGGAGACGAAATCATCGCTCTCATGGGTCACCTACTCCCTCCACATTTGTGTTCGGAAGAGACTCATATCCAAATTGATTTAAAACGCCTTTTGAAAATGGCTTTGAAATAATAAAAGAAAAGGAAAAATAATTTGGAAAACTCCCCTCTTCCAAATCATAGGAGTTAGCAACATTTTTGGTGAACTCATGTTGGTGCATTTTCCTTTTTGTGCTGAGTGGTTTTGACTCATATTCAAATTGATTTAAAACGCCTTTTGAAAATGGCTTTGAAATAATAAAAGAAAAGGAAAAATAATTTGGAAAACTCCCCTCTTCCCCTTCTGCCCAGTTCTCCCTCCCTCTCCTTTATTCCAGCCTAGGCCCAGCCCCGCTATCCCAGCCCTGGCCGCAACCCTTCACATCATGCGGCCCACCCGGCCTTCGCATGCGCAGGCCCAGCAAGCAGCCAAAGCTATGTGTGTTCGGCAGACAGCCAGGGTCCCGCCCCTTCTCTCTCTGTCTCTTTGCCAAGCGGGGCCCATGCCCTACTACCACCACGACCCCACACATCAGTCGCGTCTTCATCCTCCCGTGCTCGACCGAACTCTGCCCGACGGAAATCCACCGCCGAATCCTGTTTTCCCTCAGGGTCCCCTGCGTGGAGAGCAAGTCGGGCCACTCCTGTAAAGTCCAGAGAGAAAATTTCTTATTTTTCCCTGGTTTAAAGTTGTCTTTCATCCTTGGCCCTGAAACAAAATTTCTTACCTATTTGGCCTCACTCGAAGTTTCGTTTTCCAATCTAGCCTTACCATCATATCCCACCTCTAACACCGTTAAGTGGCACATGAAATGACCAAACTGCCCCTAAGACATTATGAGAAACCAAAGGTCACCCAGATAGCATAACGACATAATTTTGAGCACTTTGAAAATTGGATTCAAAGTGCTCAAAATTACGTTGTTATGCTGCCTGGGTGACCTTTGGTTTCTCATAATGTCTCAGAGGCAGTTTGGTCATTTCATGTGCCACTTAACGGTGTTAGAGGTGGGAGATGACGGTAAGGCCAAATTGAAAAATGAAACTTCAAGTAAGGCCAAATAGGTAAGAAATTTTGTTTCAGAACCAAGGAAGAAAGACAACTTTAAACTAGGGCCAAATAAGAAATTACCCCAAGTCCAGAGGACTTTGCCGCTCGCTGTTTCCGCATGCTCGCGCCGTATCTTTGCCCTAGCTCTACTTCGCTGCCGCCGTTTGGATCTTGCCGTGAAGACGAAATCACCACCGATGCTGTAAGCACCGGAGGTCTCCTCTCCGCCATCTTTGAACCACTGCCAATCTTCGATCCAAGGTGACGAAGCTGCAGGAGCCGTATTCTCGCCCTCTGTTCCTCACGCGGCGACACCGTTATTCGTAGGTAGCCACTGACCACCCTGTCGAGCCCCACACCCTCTCCGTTCAATTCCTATAATGCTCAGCCCAAGACATAGCCCAGGAACATGGCAACAGTTGTCTATGGCCCAAGATATAGATAATCTCTACAAAGGGAGTGGCTGGGATCCCTTGGAAAGGGGATGAAAAAATATTGAATTAAGCGTTGTCCTACTTGTCCTCAGCGGCAAATCTTCTCACATCCCTGTGATCCTCGTAGGCAGCCACGGGAACCTACCAGTAAGAGCATCATCGTCTTCCTCATGTCTCGGTCCTCACCACCGGTAGCCACGAGGTGTGACAAGTGGTATCAGAGACAGTTATCCTTAGTGTGGGTATTGACGGCGTGTGAAGCAGATTTTTTGGCAGTGTGCGGCGGCGGTAGACGGTGATTCTCCCTCTAATTCTGGCAACATCTTCAAGCCATGCGGTATCTCCGGTCAGCGCGGCGATGTCTTCTAGCTCTGGTCTGGCATCGATAGTGCTATTGGCAAAAGTGGGCGGCCGAGGGGGCGATTGGCGGCAAAGGATCAGTGGGGTGCCGGGGTGACGCCGTTCCTATTTTGGTTAGGAAAATCCAAGTGGGATGATGCTATCTAGGAGCAGGTCGAAGGGGAGCTGGCTGTGCATGAGCAGCAAGTGCTGTGAAACAATTAGAATCTACCGTTCAAGCAATCACAAAGGCTCAAGGGTGCTCCATTGGTGTTGGGTGGAGCGTGCAGTTTCAAGGTGGCCAAAGTTGTTGCTGAAACCTATCTCTTCTATGTATCAGTGGCACATGGCACATGAACTAGCCTAGGATGATGCACATCTAGAGCAGGAAATATTCAGATCTCCCCTTGCATCCAACAGTGACGTCCATGGCATGTTTGATGATATGAAAGCGAAAATGATGCAGTGCGAGCTAAGATGGTAGAGTTCACTGCTCTAATGGGGACAATGGCTATTGCACATAAGAGGTGGCCTCTTGCAAATGTTGTGTGGGATGAGGAACTAGAGCAGTCAGATGAAGAGATGTCTGATCTGATGTAGTGCAAGCAGGTAGCGTTCACATCACCAGTGATATCCAAGAGTGATGCCAATAATGGGGTGTTTGATGAACTTTTAAGCAAGGTGGTGTGGGATGATGAGTTGGTGCAAGGTGTCTAGTCTATTAGTCACTGAATTATTACTCTTGGTAGTAGCAGAATTCTTACTCTCATCGAGAGAGGATGACACTAGGAGTTGGGGCAATTTTCTGGTTTATTTCTCACACAAATGCCATGCCAACCTAAGGGGTTGGGGATACATATTTATAGGCTGCTAGCCAGCCAAGCATATGCCAAGATGCTAGATGCTAACATGCTATCCTAAAACAGATGTTGTCCTAGATGCTAAGATGTTGTCCTAGCTAGTCAAGGATGCTGTTCTTGATAGGCAGCAAGACCACCATGCAGCCACAAGGACCATATGCTGCAGCCCCACAAAAACCAGCCAACACAGAGACTTATCCCATCATTCTTCCCCTAAGTCTTGTGCGTCGTCTTGTGGGAAAGTTGAACCATCCCGGTCCTAGAGCAGAGCTCAAGGAACTTGATCCTCCCAAGAGGCTTGGTAAGCAGGTCCGCAAGCTGGTCCTTGGTGTTGATGTAGCTTGCCTTGATGCTCCCTTCCTCCAAATAGCCTTGGATATAGTGGTACCTCACCCGGATGTGCTTACTCCATTCATGGAAAATAGAGTTCTTTGCCAGGGCCAGAGCAGACTTGCTGTCCATCCTGAGCTCCACTGCTATAGTGTCTCTGACGAGGAGATCACCAAGTAGTCGAGTGAGCCAGAGCGCCTGAGTCAAAGCGGTGGAGGCCGCGATGTACTCAGCCTCGTAGCTAGATAGGGCCACCACCCACTGCTTGACTGACTGCCAGCTAATGAGGCACTTGCTGAGGAGGAAGAGGATCCCACTTGTGCTCTTGCTGGTGTCAATGTCGCCGGCGTGGTCGCTGTCACTGTACCCGATGAAGTGTACTGCCCCAGGACACCTAGGGTAGTAGAGGCTATGGTCGAGAGTCCCCGTAACATAGCGGATGATCCTCTTCATAGCCTGCTGGTGCTCCATCATCGGTCGCTGCATGAACTGACTAATGTAGCCGACGGAGAATGCCAAGTCCGGCCATGTGTGGGCAAGGTAGCAAAGGCTCCCCACAAGACACCGATACTGCGTAGCGTCCACCTCCTCCGTTGTGCTGTTGTGGCTCAGCTTCAGCCTCTCCTCCATCGGAGTGAGAGCTAGGTTGCAGTCGGTGAGCCCAGCTAGCTCAACGATGCACTTGGCGAAGGCGGTCTATCGAAGCGTGATCCTGGAGTCATCTTGGTGCACCTCGATTCTCAGGTAGAAGTAGAGAAGCCCTAGGTTACTCATCTAGAAGGTGGCCTTCATCTCTTCCTTGAATGCCGCCACCTCCACATCCTTGGTGCCGGTGATCACCAAGTCGTCGATGTAGATACCCACCAGCAGAGCATTTCCTCCACTGCCCCGTCGGTAGATGGCCACCTCATGCGGGCTTTGCTCGAAGCCCATCCCCTTTAGCATGGAATCCAACTTGGCATTCCACTCCCTCAGTGTCTGCCGTAAGCCATAGAGGGCCTTGCACAGGTGGAGCACCTCCTTGTTGGGGATCGCAAATCCCGATGGCTGGTCCACGTAGACCTCCTCCTTCGAGTTGCCATTAAGGAACGCCGATTTGACGTCCATGTGATGAACACACTAGCCCTTCTGGGCAGCTAGCGCAAGGAGGAGTCGCACGAACTCCATCCGTGCCACAGGAGCAAAGGCATCGTCGAAGTCGACCCCCTCCTACTACATGAAACCTCGTGCCACCAAGCAAGCCTTGTGCTTGACGATTGCGCTGGCTTCATCCCTCTTCAGCTTATACACCCACTTAAGGGTGATCACGCTGTGGCCCCAAGGAAGGTCAGTAAGCTCCCAGGTGTGGTTCTTCTCAATCGCATCCATCTCTAACTGCATCATGGCGCGCCATGCCACGTGTCTCTCGGCCTCAGCAAATGACCAAGGCTCACCGTCGTCACATGCAAGGTGCAACTATGCCTCCAGGTCATGAGGCACCAGTCTCGGCACTAGCTGGTCACCAAGAAGGTTCTCCATCATATGGTACTGCAATGGCTCATCATTGTGGTACACGTCGATGCACTCCTCGTCGTGAGAGAGCGAAGTAGAGAGCTCAACCGGGCTATGCTCGACATGAGCTGGTGTTGGAGTAGACATGCCTGAAGAGGTGCCTGTCGGTGCTGGAGTGCGTGGCGGTGCCAGCTGTGGTGGAGCCAGCAAAGAACTCATCGTAGCCGAGGTCCTGGCTAGAGAGCGTGGTGCTATCAAAGTAGCAGGCGCCGAGGTCGGTGGAGGCTCGGGGACTAGGGTAGACACACTCATCGAAGAAGAGCTGCCTACTCCCCCAGCTCCCTCAAAGTGAACGTACTCGACAGTGAAGTTGTTGTATGTCGGAGCCAAGCCACCGTCCATCACCTTGTCCCACGCCCATCCTCACCCTTAGTTGAACACAACATCACGCACTGTGCGCACACGCTGTGTCTTTGGGTCGAGGATGTGGTAGGCCTTCTAGCCCTCCGCGTAGCTGATGAACACTCCCAGAGTGCTCCTGTCGTCGAGCTTGCTGATGTGGCCAAGCTCCTTAGCGAATGTGAGGCAGCCGAAGACCCACAAATGGGAGACTATCGGCTTGTGCCCATGCCAAGCCTCCTACGACATCCTGCCGTCAAGCGCCTTGGTAGGCAAGCAGTTGAGGATGTAGACGGCCGATACCACCGCCTCTCCCCAAAAGATAGCCGACATCCCCCTCTACTTGAGAAGGGCCCAAGCCATCCCCACAACCATCTGGTTGCACCGCTCGATGACGCCGTTCTGCTATGGGCTGCACGGCATGGAGTAGTGGTGCTAAATGCCCTTATCAGCATAGTACGACGTGAATTCAGCCACCGTGAATTCGCCGCCATTGTCGGTGCATAGCATGCACAGCTTGTGGCCACACTCCGCCTCCGCAACAGCCTATGCACGCCTAATGGCATCCACAACCTCTCCCTTGCTACCGAGGACCATCACCCACATGTAGCAGGAGAGGTCATCAATGAGCAGCAGGAAGTAGCATCCTCCTCCTAGTGTGGCTAGTGTCACCAGGCCACACAAGTCCCCATGCACAAGCTCGAGCCTCTCCTTGGCTCGAAAGCTCACTCGCTGGGAAAAGGGGAGTCACCTCTACTTCGTCAACATACAGACGTCGTGGAGCTACTCCACATGGTTGAGGCATGGTAGGCCTCCCACCATCTTTGTAGCACTGAGCCACTTCAGGGCCTCGAAGTGAAGGTGCCCGAAGCGCTCGTGCCACTGCCACGCCTCGTCATCCCGACGAGTAGCGAGATAGAGGGGTTGTGCCACCTGCACGTTAAGGACGTAGAGTCGATTTGCGCTTCTGGTTACCTTGGCAAGAAGGTGATGATGGCGATCCCAAATCCTCATGACTCCATCCTCAACCACCACGCATGAACCGTTCTCATCCAACTGTCCCAAGCTGATGATAGACTTCCTCAACGTGGGGATGTAGTAGACTCCGGTGAGCAGCCTATGCTCACCAGACATGGCGGTGAAGGTGACAGAGCCAATGCCCTTGATCTCCATGCCAGAGGCATCCCCAAACTTGATGGAGCCTCGGACGCTGGAGTTAAGCTCGGTGAAGAACTCCCATCGACCGGTCATGTGATGGGTGGCACCGGTGTCGAGGCACCACCTATCAGTCTTGTTGTTGCCGGAGCCGTCGCTGAGGAGGGTGTGTGCTTTTGGCTCATCAAGGTGGAGGAGAGCCGCTGCGGCCGGTGCTGCTGGAGGTAGCTCAATGCTTGCATGTGCCATGAACAGAGCCAGCTCCTCCTCCTCCACCTATGCGACATGGGCCTGGCCACGTCGTGGCTGTCCATAGTCCTTAGCCTAATGGCCAAGCTAGCCACAGTTGCGGTAGGTGTCGTCTCATGTCGGCTTGTGCTTGCCGGTGGCGCCGCCCTAGGCGCCTCCATGGGCATCACCCTCAGCACGTCCTCGTGCCTCGGCCTAGGTGTCTCTGCATGCCTTGCGTGGCTTGCCATGCTTGCGGCCGCCTATCGTGAAAGAAGGCTCCCCCTTCTTCCGGTTACCTTGGCAGGCAACCCACTGCTCCTGAGTGAGAAGGAGCTTCCCGCCAGTGGTGATGGGCCCCAAGAGAGACTGTGGCTCATCACTGTCGATGACCTTGAGGCGACCTATCGCCTCCTTGATCGACATCGTGGAGAGATCCAGCAGAGACTCGATCAAGTGAGCCATCTACTTGTACTTCTCAGGGACATAGCAGAAGAGCTTTTCGATAGCTCTCTCCTTGCCATAGGTGTCATCGCCGAACTGCACCATCTTCTGCAACAGAGTGTTGAGACAGAGAGCAAAGTCATCAACATCCTCACCTGGCTTGAAGGCCAAGTTCTCCCACTCCTTGTGAAGTGCCTATAGTGTGGACTTGCGGGCGCGGTCGCTGCCGATGCATGCCACAGCAATGGCATCCCAAGCCTCCTTGGCAGTTCGCTTGTTGGTAAGCAAGAACTACATCTCGGACGGGACTGCAGCGATGAGGGCATCCAGCTCCCATCGATCCTGGTCATAGTCGACGTCACCGTACTAGACTGCCTCCCTCATGTGCCACACCTAGAGCTTTACCCTCATCACTGTAGCCCACTAGACGTAGTTGGTCATAGTGAGGGTAGGCCACCCACCGCTGGGGCTGACATCCCTGACAACAGCCTAGAGCCCGTGGTAACCATGGTACCGATCCAGGGAGAGAGAGCCATGCTGCCTGTGAAGGCCGCGCTCTCCATCAACCCGTCCACCACCGTTGCCATGCGCACCTCCTCTAGGAGCGCCACCACCGTGCGCGGCTGCCCACTACGCCGCCCGCGCTCACGCTGCCTCCCTCCCCAGCAGCTCGAGGTCTATGTTGGCGCTGTTGTCAGTAGAAATGGAGCTACTGATGCTGCCATGTAGAACCTCGACCTCCGCTGTCACCGCATGCGCTGCATCCACCACCGCTGCCACTTCTGCCTCTGCTCTGGCTACTGCCAGCTCCGCCGCTGCCAGCTTCGACACCCTTGCCGCCGCCGCAGCGGTCTCTGCTACCATTCACTCGCATTCCTCTACCGCGGCAAGTTCGACCTCCTGTTGACGCCGCGTGCTCGAGGCGGCCGAGAGCTAAGACTGTCCTATGGACATGACACGCTACCAGGGGGCTACTGTGTGGGGAGAGGGCTACACAGAGGGAGAGGAGTGAGTAGGAGGGGCCGAAGCTGCTGCTGCTCCCAACTGGGGCTGTTGCGAGGCTGGGAAAGGAGATGACCAGGAGATGCTTAGGCTACAGGATAGTATGGCTTTGATACCAGTTGTTAGTCGCTAAATTCTTACTCTTGGTAGTAGCAGAATTCTTACTCTCATCGAGAGAGGATAACACTAGGAGTTGGGGCAATTTTCTTGTTTATTTCTCACACAAATGCCATGCCAACCTGAGGGGTTGAGGATACATATTTATAGGCTGCTAGCCAGCCAAGCATATGCTAAGATGCTAGATGCTAACATGCTATACTAAAACAGATGCTGTCCTAGATGCTAAGATGCTGTCCTAGCCAGTCAAGGATGCTGTCCTTGATGGGCAGCAAGACCACCATGTAGCCACATGTACCATATGCTGCAGCCCCACAAAGACTAGCCAACACAGAGACTTATCCCATCACAGTCACATGACACTTTATTGAAGTCATTAGCTCATGGAGAGTTCCTGGTCGACGTGGATAGCAAACCAATTACTGAGTTGGTCACTTCTGAGGCTTTAGTGTCAACAAGGTTCAGTGGAGTTGTTTGATGAAAGACCAGTGTGGGATGATGATCCATAGTATGATACTGAGCCACTATATGACTATCTTGGGCAATTACTGTGGGACAGGAGCTTGGATGTAGCTCATGTGGTAGAGCCAGTCACTAATGACTTATAGATACTTCCCAATGTCAAAGGCTCCTACCTTTTTGTGGAGAAGACTATTAATGCTGCCAATGAGGTGGAGACCCTCGCTAAGGAGATCATCGAGGTACTCACCACTGGTGCATTGTGGGATTACAAGATTGCCAATACTATCACACAAGTTATTGGATTATTATCGACAGAATATGCTCGGCAGTCCATCGAGGGGTATCCCACGATGGTAGATTTGTCGGTGGGGGTGCGCATGATCAGGAACCGGATGGTGACACAAGGCGTAGAGACAGCGATTTAGACAGGTTCGGGCCGTCTGATCGACGTAATACCCTACGTCCTGTGTCTTTGGTGTATTGTATTGATCTAGACGACCAAGTAGCTTGATGTAGCCTATCCGCTAGGGGACCCCTACCTCTCCTTATATACTCTGGAGGAGGTAGGGTTACAAGGTAAGTATCCTATTTGGCACTATACAATGTCTTATGGTGCACACCGAGCAACGCCATGCACGCCTTAACCTTGTGGGCTAGGCCACCCCTGGGGGCGTAGCCCATGTCTTAGGGGCCATACCCCCATAGCTAGTCCCCAAGCCTGACAGTATGTGACACAGTCACGTGGTGTTAGGGTCATAAAGTAGAAGACCAGCCGAGCAGGCAGCCAGTCCTCGGGCGTAGCCTCGAGATGAGAACAAGCACATTCATCGCAAGGTGAAGTGTGCCCACTTAGTCCCCAAGCTTGCCGATGTCGTCTAACATGCGCGTATCAAGACTCCAGACGTGCTGCCCAAGATCAGTACCCTGATCTGAACAGCATGGAGCAGCTTGATAGCACACCGACGAGACGTAGCAAGATCTGAGCACCGAGGAGTCCTCGGCGTAGCCAGCGATGTCTGACCACCCAGGGAGTTACCGGCATAGCTGGCGATGACCGAGAACCGAGGAGCGAGGAGTTCCTGGCGTAGGCGGCGATGACCGAGCACTGAGGAGCGAGGAGTCCCTGGCATAGGCGGCGATGACCGAGCGTCGAGGAGCGAGGAGTCCCCGGCATAGGCAGCGATGACCGAGCACCAAGGAGCGAGGAGTCCCCGGCGTCGCTGGCGATGACCGGGCACCGAGGAGTCCCCGGCGTAGGCGACGATGACCGAGTCCCTGGCGTAGGCGGCGATGACCGAGCACCGAGGAGCAAGGAGCAAGGAGTCCCCGGCGTAGACGTCGATGACCAAGCACCGAGGAGCGAGGAGTCCCCAGCGTCGCTGGCAATGACCGAGCATCGAGGAGCGAGGAGTCCCCGGCGTCGCTAGCGATAACGGCGTAGGCGGCGATGTCCGAGCACCGAGGAGCGAGGAGTCCCCGGCGTCGCTGGCGATGACCGAGCACCGAGGAGTCCCCGGCGTAGGTGGCGAGGTCCGAGCACCGAGGAGTCCCCAGCGTAGGCGGCGAGGTCTGAGCACCGACGTAGCTGATGGCGTCCGTGCGGTGAAGTGTGCCCACTTAGTCCTCGAGCACGAAGAATCCGAGGCCCGAGGAGTAACCGGCGTAGCTGGCGATGAAGCATGAGTGGCGAACAGTCCGATCAACTGGTCGGCGACGGAGTCCATGAACCGAGCGGTCCGACCAGTTGATCGATGGAGAAGTCCAAGCACCAGGTGGTCCGATCACCTGGACGATGATCCTGCAATACAAACATGTAGAACGGGTAGTACATGATGTAAAAATAAATAAACTCCGGAGAAAAATCAGCAATGGTGATGAAACGACGTATGCAGTTCGGCGATCAGTTGGCGTGAAAATATATTTATATTTAATATAAACTGCCCGACCAGTTAGTGTGTAGCTGAGTCTCCAGCCCTAGCTAGCCTATAGTCCATAACGTCGAGCGCGGAGCCCGTGCACGTGTAGGAGGAACAGGCGTGACCAAGGAGCCGCTGCCGACCACCCATAACATAGAGCGTGGAGCCTGTAGCATGTGTAGGGAGGAGCCGGAGACAGGGCCGTCTCTGGAGGCGTCCGAGCATCAACGTGACTGTTCGAGGGTTCAGAAAATCATTTGGAGAGCAAATATGGAGAAAACAGTTCGGAGAAACATTATGGCGATATACGGAGATTGGAGAATATTTAGAAGAATATTAAAGCGTGACTTAGCTTTAGACGAAGCGTCTGGTCGGCGACGTATGGTGTTATTTGGTCGGCATTGACGGCGAACACCCGACGGGCGGTGAGTTGTTGGTGAAGACGACCTCGGAGGTGGTTCTGAGATCGGATCTGCTGTCGCGGGGGCTGATGTAGTAGCGATGAATCATCGTCGTGGACCGGCATGGATCTCCACGAGATTGACGACGAGAACGCGTTGTTGATTAGAGGTCCATCTGGCTCGCCATGGATCAAGCGCACACCCCTACCTGGCGCGCCAACTGTCGACAGAATATGCTCGGCAGTCCACTGAGGGGTATCCCGCGATGGTAGATTTGTCGGTGGGGGTGCGCGTGATCAGGAACCGGATGGTGGCACAAGGCGCAGAGACAGCGATTTAGACAGGTTCGGGCCGTCTGATCGACATAATACCCTACGTCCTGTGTCTTTGGTGTATTGTATTGATCTGGACGACCAAGTAGCTTGATGTAGCCTATCCACCGGCTTATCAGTCGTAGAAACCATCAGGCTAACAACCCTACCTAGACTTTTCTGGAATTATTTAATTCACAAAATTATTTAATTCCAAAAATAATAAATATATCGTTTTCTCCCACCTTGAACCCTAACTATATGCCGGTGTTGTGCTCGACGCGCTGATTCTAGATCTATTTTTTTTCTGAGCCACCACCCCTAACGCGCTACATCTAGTGCTGAAGTTCGGATTTTTGGAGAGCCCTCCAGCGAGCGTTTTTGGCCAAGCCGTCGTGTTCCGCCGTAAACCACCACGAGTAGCTCTCATGGTTCTCTACGCCGTACTGTCTTTCTTTGCTTCAATACATCACCTTTTGGCCGTTTTTCCTTTGTTTCCGGTGGAAATTCCGGTGAGCTCGACCATGAACGCCACCTTCTTCTTCTTTTCCAGCCGGCTCACCACCTCGCTCCTAGGCCAGACGCGCCCCAGACCCGGACCCCGCGGCCGCTCGGAGCCATGCCGTCCACGCCCCACCCCTTTGCGCTGGTGGAGCAGCGCCGCTGGCTGCCTGTGCGTCCACTTGGCCACACCACTCCAGCTGAGCAGGCCAAACCCGGCCCCGCCGTGGATCCCATGTGGCCTGGCACCACTGCCGGCTGGCTGGACAAGCCCCAGCCGAGGCCCCCTCCCTCCCCATGCGTGAGCCCTGGAGCAGCACGTCAAGGTCCCTTCCGTTTGAGAGGAGACGAGCCTGTTGGCTTCACCCAGGAACCACTCAAACACACACGCCAATCACTACCAGAAACAGTAGAATTGCCGAGTGCCTAAGGGTTTGCCGAGTGCATTTCATCGGGCACTCGATAAACATCCAAGTTACCAAGTGTATTTAATGAAACACTCGGTAAACATATAGCACTCGGCAAAAGCCAACTTTGCCGAGTGCCTAATATAAAACACTCGGCAAAATACAACAAAACTCTCGGCAAACACGGACACTCGGCAAAATGGAGTCACGTGCGCTGGGCGTGCGGCGGCCATCTGATGGCCGTTGGGTGCGCCGCCCTGCCGTTAGAATTTTGCCGAGTGTCCGTTAGAGACATTCGGCAAAGATAAGGTATGCCGTGTATTTTTACTTGACACTCGGCAAACTTATATTTTTGCCGAGTGTTTTTTGTTTACACTCGGCAAAGTAATGTTGTTGCCGAGTTCAGCAGCCAGCACGGTTTGCATTGATGCATTTGCACCTGTAGGCGGTAGTAGAATAGAACAGATGCCAGTTCAGCAGTCAGTCCACGTGTTGGCATATTGCTTCTTCTGTTGTTTGCTCTGAATAGAATCCTGCTGCTGCTGTGGGTTGCTCTACGGACTATGGCTAGACCACTTGTGAAGTGAAGCAGTACTGAAATGGCATGCTATTGTTATTGATGTTACTCGTCTTCAAGCAGCAGCAAGGTTTCTTTGTTTTTCCTTATGTTGAACGTAGAGTCACACATCTCTGGAACCAGCACTTGGCTGTATGATTTATTTTCCTTCGTTGAGTAAAAAATAACAGAGCTGTATAATCGATTGTCTCTGATCAGGCTAGTTATGCAGTACAAGTTTGTTTTTGTCCTTGCTAGAGTTGTTAGTACTAACATATATATCATTTTCCTGCAACTTAAAAAGAAAGCTAACACTGTTTCGAATACTTCTCTTTTGTGCAGAATCAATCGGTGGCATCAAATGATCAGTCTCAAGACCCGGATTTGTCGCAGCGGTTCCAAGGGCCTCCGCAGTGATTGTATTTGCATGTGTGGCTTATTGTGACTTAGTTGTGACTTGTATTGATGGGTTGTTGTGAATTGTGATGATGGTTTATTGTGACTTGTGATGATGGTTTATTGTGAATTATGATGATGGTTTATTATGCATGTGACATATAATTATGCCTGTGATGATGTTTTATTGTGAATTGTGATGGTTTATTGTAAATTAAGAGAGGTCCGTTACACGTGACAGATTAGTAAAAACGGGGGGTCTTGGTCGCTTTGCCGAGTGTAACACTCGGCAAAGAGAGGAGTTACCAAGTGTCAAGACAAAACACTCGGCGAAGAGACCATTTTCTATCATTCTAGGAACCTTCTTTGCCGAGTGTATTCTAATGGACACTCGACAAAGTGACCATAAAATCTAACCGTTGCTCGCTTGTTTGCCGAGTGTTTTAAGTGTGGCACTCGGCAAAGTGTATAGACTTTGTCGAGTGTTATGGCCCTGGCACTCGGCAAAGTTTACAAATTTTGCTGAGTGTTATGGCCCTAGCACTCGACAAAGTTTACAAACTTTGCCGAGTGTTTTGGTCTTGACACTCGACAAACTTGAGAAACTTTGCCGAGTGCCTTCGTCTTGACACTTGGCAAAGTTGAGAAACTTTGCTGAGTGTTTTTTCGTCGTGCACTCGGCAAAATCGACGTCACCGTGCCATCCCACCAATTTTTTTTTGCCGAGAGTTTATTTTTGCCGAGTGTTTATTGACACTCGGCAAACTGTTTGCCGAGTGTGCGATAAAAAACACTCGGCAAACTACTGTTTGCCGATAAATCAATGCCGTGTGCTGTATGCCGAGTGTTACACTCGGCAAAGTGTTTGCCGAGTGTTTTTGGGCCTTTGCCGAGTGCCCCTGGCACTCGGCAAATCTACTGTATCCCGTAGTGAATGCTCTTAGAAGAGGTAGAACAAACACAATAGACAAAATGTTTTCCGGCAACGAACGTCGCGGCGACAAAATCGCCTGTATCTTGGCTACATATTCACTGGACTTGGCAACAAAATACAAAGGAGCACAGGGGCTACATGTAGGCCATGGAGCTCGCCTCCATATGCCGGCCTTCACGCCATGATTCGCAGGACCCGCGCAACAACACCATGAGCCACTTGCTCATCCAGATAATGCGTCTTCTACCGTACAAATCAGCGCCATGCACACCATACTCCAACTAGACTCCGTCTCAGCTATTGCATGTCATCTAGGAGGCACACACGGTACTACCATCCAAGAGACACACACGACTCCACCCTAACCCAAAATAGCTAGAGATGCACACCACCATGACGCGAAACACACGCACACTCCGTGGACACTACGTGTCGTGGTTTATTTCTAACAGAGCCCAAGGTGGAAGATAAGGTAATTACGGTTTTGCCACCTGACGAGATTAGCAATAGTTTAATCATTTTAATTCTGTTTCGCTCCATTCCAGTTGCGTTAGGTTCGTATCAACGTGATCTACATGTTAAAGGATGTTTTTGTGTCACATACTTTTGTATATGGATAATTAAATATTAAATTAATTAATATATATGCACACTAGTTTCGAATTAAAAGCAGTACAGGTATTAAGCATTGATATTTTGTACATAAATGTTAATATGATTAAGTAGTTACATAAATGTGTTTTTGAATTATAATTTGTTTAGCTTGAACCCACGTCATATGGAATTCGAGTAGGTGCTCTCACATGCCCTTTTTTTTGCAAAGTAATGTTTAATAACTTGCCTAATTTACATGGTAATGTTTATAAATAAAATATGATTAGTTTAACTTGATTTTGAAGTTAAAATATAATTTGACTAATCTAAATTAGTAGTTTTCACATGGTTTTTCTTAATTAAAATAAATCAAACATGCATGCTTTTCTTTTATAATATTAAACTTCTGGTAGACATTTCTTTTTAATCGGCGTTCCATTATCAGCGTTCCTGGTGATCTCCTGACCGTAGCAATAGTTCTCTTTTAGTACGTTGTTTTAAAGCTTTTGCTATGATTGGTGTAATGTGCTTAGCTGTCTTTGTTTTGTATGTTTGTATGTTCTTTGTGCTTGGTGTTTACTACGAGTAGAACGAAGACCGTTTGTGAGCAATGAAGATCAGAAGACGATGGACCAGAAGTAAAGTATGAGAAAGTTTGAGCAAGTGTAAAAGGCAAGTATAGCATAGGATCTTCCTTGTTATCCCATTCACCCTTAATTATTTAGTCATATGCATGTGTCAATTTGTTACGCGTAAGAACATCCTAGTTCTTGCTATCTTGTACCTTGTTACCGATGGGTTATACTTGCGTATGGGTAGTTTGCTAGCGCTCAATTTAATTATACATGATCTAAAAAATGACTAATGGTTATATCCAACAAATGTTAAAACTTGCTTTTTAGTAACTTGAACATAGAGCGAGAGAGCTCTTGTTTTTATCATGATGCTCTTGGCCCTCCCTAAGGACTTATCTGTCTGCAAAAGCTGGAACTTATAGTACAACCCGAAGTGCCACATGGCCCTGGCTTTAGCTCAGTAGCAGGACCTTTTTCTAGCTTGTTAGTGGTTACCCGAAAGGACGCAAAAATGGTCTGCCGAGCTGAGTATAGTGTGGCCTCTATCCCTATGTGTATAGCCTATGAGAAATGTGTCATTCGGAAGGGGGCTCTATATTCCCTTGCCGGAGAAACCTAGCGGCTACTAATAACTTGTTAGGGAAACCTTTGAAAGACTTCATAGTGAACCCTGTCGACCCTCCTTGGTAGTGGGTTAAGAGATTAGCTACCTCGGACGAAAGGGTAAATCACGGCTCACGGTGAAAGTGTACAACCTCTGCAGGGTGTAAAACTATTATAACAGCCATGCTCAGGGTCACGAGCGACCCGAAAAACTCATAGAATAGTGGACTACTTTTGTTGATGATTAATTATGAGATAAAATGTTGCTCTATATGATCATGTGATTTAATTGGGGCTTAAGCACAACTAAATGCTAATTTAGTGTTAAAATTTGTGACTTATAAAAATGCTAACTGTAGTAAATCAGTGTCAACCTTTTGAGCTTCATAACCCCATGTTATTCTTGTTGAGTACGAGATGTACTTACGTTTGTTTATTTTCACTACTTAGATAAAAATTCCGGATGGGTAACAGAAGGTGGAGCTTGGTTAAGTTTATGAGGAATGCTAGGTGTATGTACCCCAGTCGACCGTCCCTGTATCTCTAGAGGCTTCACTTGAAGATTAGAATATGTATTTTCGCTATTGTGATAAATACTTTGTCCGTAGTTAATATTATTGTTCATTATAATAAAGCATTATCTTTTAATACTATTGTACTTTGTCATCGTATGTGTGTGATTGATTATAGGGCACACACATGGTGTACATTTGGTTTTGTTCTTAGAACTGGGTGTGACAGAGCCCCCCAGCTCTCGATCAATTGGTGAAGATCAGTACATCTACTTTATATACATCAACCCCGCTACATCTACAGAGGCACTTACAAGGCATCTACAGGCTCTGGTTAGTATCTAAGATCTAGTTTCCTCACTAAGTATGTTAGTAATCATATTTAGTCTACGATTAAGATCCTGTATTTTTTTTCCGAAGAAGATTAAGATCCTGTTATGCTATTTCAACAACATGTTCTCACATGAGCTGTCTCAAGGACTTTGAATATTTGCGCCGTGTGTATGCATGTATCATGTATGTCAGTATGTGGCATCAATAAAATTATAAAAAGGCAGGGAGAAAATGGGTTCTTTTTATTAGAGATAAAATGTTGTAAAGATTAGTATGTTTGTTATAACAACCTTCTAGGTTAGCTCCATTAATGGTGGATCTGGATGATTTCTTTGTGGCCCTTGTAGCCTTAATATAAACCACACCCTGACCTGATGGTTCATGAGGTGTCTTTCCCAAATCTCCCTTCCTACGCTCCTCATTTGTCATTCAAGAAAATGCAATCAATCTGAGCTTGGACACAGCGCGAGCTTCAACTTCATCCGTATATTTTCACTGCATACTCATTGATATTTGAGCCGCACAAGACCACAGCTAAATGGCGCGATGCTAAGCCGGCCTGACATTACAACCACACGGGTAAACTGGTGGCCCGTAGCAGCCTCGTACCAGGATGAACATGCATGAATGAAAGCAAAGGAATAGGGAACGTCCATCCGGACGAGTGAGACATCCACAGAGTGACGCCGCAGGAGACTCTTCAAACTCTAAAACCTGACCACTCGTTTCAATCGTGCAATGATCATACGTACAGCCCTTGGTTTCAATGTGGCACTGAATCAACAAGTATCCATCAGTTATAGTAGTACACCGCAAGTTGCATCATCTTGTGGCTGTGTGTTTGTTAGGCAGTAGAGGCCGGAAGTAATTTTTTCAAGGCCTTAACATTATGAGATCTCTTATATTATCTCAATGTATATGTCTGAATCGTGAAGTGAGACTAAATAATCTGCATTTCTGATGAGTTGTGATGTCCATCAGCTATACCACAAGCAGTATGTGGTCATTGCCTCATACTCCTAATGAATCTACGCGTGTTACATGTGTTGTTCGTTCGTTGCTCTGCATCCATCCAATTAAGTCCCTGTCCCTCTCCAAATTAAAGGACATTTGTGCAGGGTCGGTGGACGTTGGACGCCAAGACATTATAATCGAGAAGGACACAAGGTAAACAGAAATAAATTAAGCGAAAAAAATATCTTCCCACGTGTGCATTCTACACGGCTCTAACATCCTCAGGCGCTCACAGCCGATTTGAACCATAGATCTCAAAACTGAATGCTAACTAAAAAAAATATCAAGCTTTCAAAGCCTCTAATCGCTGCGTTCCCGTGAGATTAGTATAAATAAGAGTAAAATGCACAAGTGGTCCATCAATTTGCACTCTAGTTTCACTTAGGTCCATCAACTCTGAAAGTGAGTTTTTGGGTCCATAATCTTTGTTAGTGGTGCATTCCTAGTCTATACCTCTTTGTTTCAGTTTTTTAACCGACGTGGCAGTCCATCGTGGCGTCCAGGTTGGACCAATAAGCATCTGCTTGTCACGTGAGGGTGGAGGGCATTTGGTAAAATTGTAGGCAGCCCCTTTAGACTTTTCCCCTTCCAGTTCTTTCCCCACTCGTCTGTCTTCGTTGTCGTTAAGGAGGTGCAGCTCGAACGGGTAGGAGAGACCGTGGGCGTGGCGAGCGGTGGCCGTCGGTGAGTGGCACCGATTCGCCACCGAGTTTGGATCCGATCCGTGTGGGGGTATTAACCCCTATACCCTTATGGCTAGGCTTGGGCCGGCCCGGATCAGGGGGTACGGTCCACTAGAAGACGACGCGTGGCCCGGCCAACCTGTTCGGAGTCCCGTGTAAGGAGTCAAGGCAGATTTGGAGATCAAGCAAGATCCTGGTCGGTTAGAATAAGAATCCTTATCCGGCCACCTATGGCAATTGTAACTGGTTAGGATTAGTTTCCAGATCTGTAACCCTGCCCCCCGGACTATATAAGGCGGGCAGGGGACCCCTCTAAAAAATATCTCTCATTGACATACAGCAATACAATCAGACACAGGACGTAGGTATTATGCCTTTACGGTGGCCGAACCTGGATAAAACCTTGTGACTGTCTTGCGTTACCATCTTGTTTGTTGCTTGCGCATCTGTCTGCTGATAATCTACTACCTTGGGTATACCCCTAGGTAGACTGCCGACCATATTTTGTCGACAGTGGCGCGCCAGGTAGGGGGTGTGCGTACTGCTCTCCAAGCGAACAAGATGGTCATCATCTCCGGCTCCATGGCTACGTCGAACGGCCTTACGTTCACCGTCGGCCAGATCACCTAGACCACCGGCTCCGACGACTTCATCGCCATGACCACGGAGGAGGCGCGGATTCAATCTGCGTCGACCACTGCTTCACCTGCATTGGCTACGGCTCCGACCACGGTGGATCTGGCTCCAACCACGGTGGATCTGGCTCCGACCACGGTGGATCTGACTTCGACCACGCCCGCATCGTCTGCAGCCACGCCGGCAACCCATCGTCCGCTTCCTCGCTACAAAGGGAAGCAGATCGACAACATCGAACTGCTCGACTCCATCGATCGGGTCGGCACCAAGCTTGCTGAAACCCTAGCTCTGGTAAGTTCAATTCAAAGTCAACCTAATGAGCAGGCAACTGCAACCCACAACAGATCTACCCGACCAGCTCAGGCCAGTCGTCCTGCACGACTCGGTACAGATCTCGTGGTCACATCTACTCCTGAAGGGCGCTCCGCTCGTCGCCAGCCAGCCTCCGCGACGGGTCTCCGGCTCTCCGAGTACGAAGCCTCGACGGAGAACTACCAGGTTCAGCCCTACGGCCTACGAAACACTGCCTCCAACTATGCATACAATATACAACGCTGCTCGGATCGGTGTTTTATACATCGACCTCGGCCAAAGCCACGCAACTTCGTCAACATGGTCCGGATTGAGGATTCTCAAGAAGGATCCGTCCACATAGTCTAAGAGGGTGGCTCCAGCTTCTCGTCTGGCATCGCATCTAATGCCTCTGTCCACACCGAGCTCCAGCATCATGACGATGAAGGCGTTGAATACGATCTGGATATCCCAGACCATGCCCCGGGGTTCCCACAATTCCCGTCTTTCCCACCAAGGCGTAGGGACTTGATCAATGTTGTCAGTAATGACGAACCACCGGTAGTCGACGAAACGGAACAAGAAAGGCTTACACGCGAAGCACGCAATATTGACCGGTTTAATCACCGACAAATCAAAGGCGAAGCAGAAGAGGAGGCACGACGCATAAGGGTCCATCCACGCGACCTCAACAATGCCTTCGATAGGGTGGGGGACAAATAGGTATTCAGGACTCCAAGCGCCAACGTAGCCGTCACTATGGCGACAATGCAACGGCTACCCAATACCCTAGAAACCTAGGTAGTTCACGACGATATACAAGCTTACCTGACGGCTGCTATGGCCTAGACCGTAGAGATCGTAAATCAAGCTCGGGCTCTATCCGTCTCAGTCGAATCAAGCCACAGCCGCCAGTACTCAAGTCGCTCATAGCCACCCAACCAACGTGGCTCACGCAACAACGACCCATCAGATAACCGTCAAGGCGGAAACGGTGGCCATGATGGTGGTCAGGACAACAACCGTCGTCGGGAGGACAACCGCCGCGACGTTCGGGACAACAACCACCGAGACAACCACGATAATCGCCGCAATAACCACGGTCGCAGGACTAATCAGGATGGCAACCGAGATCGCCGTGATGGCAATAATGATCTCCGCCATTACCTCGGAGGGCATGATATGCGCGATCACATCAACCAAAGAGCCAACGATCGTGCATCCCACGAAAGCTATCACCGTATGGAATATGATACTGCCCACGGCCCACCGGGTTTGAAGCAGTTTACTCCGCACCTTCACCAAGTCATATGGCCCAAGAACTTTAAGCTCGAAAAACTTTAGAAGTACGACGGCAAGGAGAACCCCGAATTATGGGTCATGCTCTACGAAACTGCGTGCAGATCAGCCATGGCTGACGAGCATGTCATGTCTAACTACTTCCCAGTCATTGTTGGCCACACAGGTCACCAATGGCTGGTCAGCTTGTCGGCGAACTACTTTGATTCTTGGCAAGACCTCAAGCAAGCCTTCATCGACAACTTCACTACTACTTGCGAGCAACCCGGCAACAAATATGATCTGTAGCGGATTTGAGATCGGAAAGATGAGCCACTGCGCGAGTACGTCCAGCGTTTCTCGGAGATGTGCATCAAGGTCCCGTCAATCTCTGACAACGAGGCAATCGAGGCTTTCATCACTGGCCTCCGCTTCCATGATGCCCTAAGGGACAAGCTCCTCCGCAAGAGACCTGAATTAGTCACAGCGCTCCTGGCCACTACTAAAAATATGTGGACATCGACGACGCCAAAAAGATAATTATCGAAGAAGCAGCAAGGGCTCCACGCTCCGACCACCCCCCACACCGCGACGACTACCGTGGCAACCATGGTCGGAACGGCAATTTTGACCGCCGCAACCAGCGCAATGACTCCCACGACCACCACGACCAACGTAATCAGCGGCGTAACCGCCGTGACGATTATAGGGGCAAGCGTGCTCGGGAAGATGACGGCGAGGTCAATACCATTAAAAAAGGTGGCAGACATCATAACTACGAAGAAGACTACGCCAAAGCATTAAAAGGGCCCTGCCAGCTCCATCCCAAGTCAAACCATACCATGGAGAATTGCCACGTTCTCAAGTCTATCTACACGCGTCAATAGGCTCCGGATACATCTGACAAGCCTAACGACGCAGGGGAACAGCACAATGAGGACAACGATGATGAAGACGCAGATCCCCGTCACAAGTACGTCAAGCCAACCAATCGTGTGCACACCATCATTAGAGGCAAAGTGTCCATCAAGACCAAACAAGAACACAAGCTGCTCGCCCACGCTTGCTTGAACGTGGCCAACACCGACAACCTCATCACCGATCCGTGGCTCCCTCCTTGGTCTCACCGCGAGATCTCCTTCAGCAGAGAGGACCAATGGGCCACAATACCTGAACCAGGACGTTTTCCCCTGGTCCTCGATCCTTGTATCAACAAGGTTTAGTTTGACAGAGTACTGATTGACGGTGGCAGCTCCATCGATATACTGTTCAAGAACAGTCTGCCGGCCCTGAAGATAACCTAGGCGGATCTCAAGCCATACGAGGCACAGTTCTGGGGTGTTCTCCCTGAACAGAGCTCTACACCTCTCGAGCAGATCACGCTACCTGTGCAGTTTGGGACCCCGGACCACTTCCGCACCGACTACGTTAACTTCATGGTCGCTGACTTCGATGGCACCTACCATGCTATCCTTGGTCGACCATCGCTCACCAAGTTCATGGTCATACCTCATTATAGGTATTTGGTGCTCAAGATGCCTATTGAGAAAGGAGTTCTAACTCTCAAGGGCAACGTATACGCAGCTTATACCTGCGAGGACGATAGCTTCAAAATAGCAGAGGCTCACGACCTCTCTATTCGCATGGCTGAGACCATGCTCGACGCCAAGAAGACCCCAGCCGACCACCTGGAGATCCTAGAGCTTGAGGCTCCACGCAAGAACATCAAGTCCAAGGAGCACAAGGTGATCCATCTGGTCGACGGTGATCCCAGCAAAACGGCCCTTATCGGGGCCAACCTAGATCCAAAATAGGAAGACGCGCTCGTCAGGTTCTTGAGGAGCAATGTGGATGTGTTCGCATGGAAACCTGCTGACATGCCCAGTGTACCTCAGAATCTGATCGAACACTCCTTGAATGTCAACGGCAAGGCCAAACCTATCAAGCAGAAGCTACGATGGTTCACTCGCGATAAGGAGGCGATTAGGGTAGAAGTTACACGGCTTTTGGCAGCCGAATTTATCAAAGAAGTGTATCATCCGAAGTGGTTAGCCAACTCGGTTCTTGTATGCAAAAAGAATAATGAATGGAGAATGTGCGTTGATTACACCGATCTCAACAAACACTGCCCTAAAGACCCCTTTGGCTTACCTCGCATAGACGAGGTCGTAGATTCAACCACCGGTTGCGAGCTACTTTCCTTTCTTGATTGCTACTCTGGTTATCACTAGATCGCTCTCAAAAAGGACGACCAGATCAAGACATCTTTTATCACGCCTTTCAGCGCCTACTGCTACAAGACCATGTCGTTCGAGCTCAAGAATGCCGGGGCTACCTATCAACGTGCCATATAGGCCTGCCTCAAAGATGAGATAAAAGATGACCTCATCGAGGCTTATGTCGACGATGTAGTTGTCAAGACCAAGGAAGCACATACCCTTGTTGACGACCTGGCACGCACCTTTGCAGCCCTTAATACATTTCAATGGAAGTTAAACCCAAAGACATGCATCTTTGGTGTTCCTTCTAGTATATTGCTTGGCAACATCGTCAGTCACGACGGCATACGCCCTAACCTAGAGAAAGTCAAAGCTATCTTAGACATGAAGCCGCCCAAAAAGGTGAAGGATGTCCAGAAGCTTATCGGATGCATGGCTGCTCTCAGTCGTTTCATATCAAGATTAGGAGAGAAAGGCCTACCATTTTTCAAGCTGCTCAAAGCATCCAAGAGTTTTGAGTGGTCAGAGGAAGCAGACGCTGCCTTCACACAGCTAAAACAATACCTTACATCACCTCCAGTCCTCACTGCTCCTAGAGAAGATGAAACTCTCCTACTTTACATTGTAGCAACTAATCGAGTGGTCTCCACTGCCATGGTGGTCGAGCACGATGAGCCTGGCCACGCCTACAAAGTACAGCGACTAATCTATTTCATCAGTGAGGTACTCAATGAATCTAAGACCAGGTATCCATAGATTCAGAAACTGATCTACGCCATACTAATAACATCCCGAAAGTTGAAACATTACTTTGACGGATATCGTGTGGTGGTCATGACTGAGTATCCTCTGGGAGACATCATTCGCAACAAGGATGCGAACGGGCGCATCGTCAAATGGGCAATGGAGCTATGCCCTTTCTCCTTGGAATTTGCAAGCCATACTACAATCAAGTCTCAGGCACTCATCGATTTCATCGTCGAGTGGACAGACTTAAGCACACCTGCCTCTCAGGGGCCCGATGAGTATTGGAAGATGTACTTCGACGGCTCTCTCAACATCGACGATGTAGGAGCAGGAGTCCTTTTCATGTCACCATCCAAGGAGCAGCTCCGGTACGTCCTTAGGATTTATTTCTCAGCATCTAATAATGCCGCCGAGTACGAAGCATGTCTACATGGTTTGCGCATTGCGGTCGAGCTCGGTGTCAAACATCTCTATGTCTATGGAGACTTGGCTCTGGTCATCAACCAACTCAACAAGGACTAGGACATGATCAGCGAAAAGATGGATGCATACTGCAAATCGATTAGAAAGCTAGAAGGCAAGTTCTACGGCATCGAGTACACACACATGGTCCGGGACAAAAATCAAGCAGCAGATGCGCTGTCAAAGTTAGCATCATCCTGAGCCAAAGTCCCACATGGTGTATTCATTCAGGACCTGCTCACGCCTTCCATCGAAGAGGAAGATCCCACGGTCGACAAGCCTCTAGACCAGCTATTGGTGGCTACAGTTTCAACGTCAAGTACCACCGAACCACCTCCGACCACTAATGAGCCCGACTAGAGAGTACCTTTCATCAAGTACCTGATAGATGGCAGCGGTTACACTGATCGGATAGAAAACGAGCGCCTGATGCGTCGCAGTAAGCAGTATCTGCTCGTCGATGGCAAATTATGGCGCAAGAACGCAAAGGAGGAAATCTTGATGAAGTGTATAACCCGGGAGGATGGTGAACATCTCCTGGACCAAATCCACTCTGGCTCCTGTGGCAACCACGCGGCCTTGAGAACGCTAGTTGGCAAGGCTTTCCGAGCAGGGTTCTATTGGCCGTCAGCTGTGGCCGATGCAGAGAAGCTAGTCCGCTATTGTGAGGGTTGTCAGTTCTTCGCCAAGAGAATCCATGTACCAGCACACGAGATCCAGACAATACCAGCCTCTTGGCCTTTCGCATGTTGGGGACTAGATATGATTGGGTCCTTCAAACCGGCTCCTGGGAAATTTACATGTGTCTTTGTCCTGATCGACAAATTTTCTAAGTGGATAGAGTATATGCCTCTGGTATAGGCATCTTCAAAAAAGGCTATCACATTCATCGACCAAGTCATCCACCGCTTTGGCATACCCAACAGCATCATCACTGATCTGGGCACTCAGTTCACCGGGAATGCTTTTTGGGACTTCTGCGATGAAAGGAGCATAGTAGTAAAATACGTCTTGGTGGCGCACCCCAAAGCTAATGGACAGGTCAAGTGGGCAAATGGTATGATCTTGGATGCACTTAAGAAGAGGATATACAGAGAAAACGACAAGGCTCCTGGAAGATGGCTCAAAGAATTACCAGCCGTGGTCTGGGGCCTCAGAACCCAGCCTAGTCACAATACCGGCGTATCACCATACTTTATGGTTTACGGCGCTGAGGCAGTGCTCCCAGCAGATATAGACTTTAGATCAGCACGGGTAGAGAACTTCGATGAAGACAAGGCCAATGAAGCGCGGGAGCTAGAAGTGAATAGTGCAGAAGAGAAGTGGCTCGATTCTTGCGTACGTACAGCCAAATACCTTGCTGTTTTGTGCAGGTACTACAACAAGAACGTTAAGGAGCAATTCTTTGTGGTCGAGGACCTAGTTCTGAAGTGGAAGATGAATCAGGCTGGTGTCCACAAACTCGCAACTCCATGGGAAGGGCCCTTCATGATCAAGGAAGTTACATGACCTATGTCTTATAGGTTAGCTCACCTGGATGGTACGAACGTACCCAATTCATGGCACATCGACAAGCTTAGGCGTTTCTATGCTTAACTGCTAAGATATGTACTCCTCTTGTACTTTCGATTTAATTCAATAAAGCTACTATGATTTCTCCGACCACTCTAATGTGTCACCTCGAAGTCCATTATTATTCTAACTTAACCAGTCAAAACCAACCTCCATTTCTTCCTGGGTTTTTGGAGCAGGCCCTGTCTCTGGTTCCTCCCAATGCGTGCATGAGATCTGCTCTCTATGCTACGGGTGATCGGCAGGTCACCTCTGGTTTGACTTGTTTGCGTCTACATGTGCACAGGCTATGCTCCTCACACTCCGACCACAAGACAAACTAGAGCCATACAAACCTGTCAGGATGACGTGTCGACTAAACTGGTACAACTAAACAGAACGCTAACATGTTCTCACTTAGTTACACCAACGCGAGATTCAAGCTTAAATACGTTTTTCACAAAACAAATAAGCTTATGATGATATATAGTTACGTTATTACAAGCTTGCCTGAAAAGGTCCAAGTTTACAATAACACAACTACATCTTCTTCTACAGCTATAGCCTATACTATTGGCTGGTCAGGTTATGCAGCACCTGCTGCTCACTAGGCCTGACATTGTGCTCGAGTCCCGGGGACTCTTGTACTGGTCGAGCTAAAGAAGATGGCCCTGCCGATGCCTGGCTAGTTGAGACTGCAGGCTTCGCCGGTTGGCTCAAAACTGATGACATTTCTAGCTGACTTGTTGATGGCATACCCTGTACAGGTGCTGTCCCGCCTCCACACAGGTTAATGTCGCCAATTATTCTTGCCGACAAGTCTAGCTAGGTCATCCGAAGCTCCTCAGCCTTGTCTAGATCTACCTCCTTTGGGTATCTAGCCTCCAGGCACTTGAGATCGATCAAGGTGTAGTGAGCATGTACCATGCTCAGCACATGTGCGCCTGTGTACTCACCTGCCTCCTTCATAAACTCTTGGAACCATCCCCATGCCTTTCGGCATCTATCGACCAGTTCGAGCTGCGGCGTCCTTGGCACTTCCTCTGTAAGCGCTGGGTCGATAAGGTTGAGGACCGGCAAAATGCCGGTTGCCACTTCCTAGCACTGGTTTTTCCATGTGTCCCGATCCTCGGTGATCTCTAGGCACCGCGCCTTTTAGCCATCACGATCTTTCATCATGGCTTCCAGATGCTTCTTGGCATTGACTTTTAAAACTACAAACTGCACAAGACATTAAAACATCATGCCACGATAAGATAAGGCGGGCAACAAAAGTGAGCAAGGTGGTCTGGAACACTTACTTTTCAGTTCCTCCTTCATCTTGGTTGTGTGGTCCCAGAGTTGCCACTGGTCGTGCGCTAGTTTCTTGTTGTCCTTCTTCTGGCAACCACACTCTATGACCACACGGCTATTCTCCTCTTGAAGACGGACTACTTCGGCTTCTAAGCCTGCACTACAGCTGTTACTACCAACAATGCAACAACACGTGTCATGCACTCGTTGTGATAAAGTGACAACTTACTTGTTTTTCCTGCTCTTTGTTACTGAGCTGGATGACCTGGTTCTAGTTCTGCGCCTCTTGCTCCATCCTCTCATGGTTGGCGGCTTCAAGTTGGTGGCGCAAGCGTTCCACCTTGGCCGCCAGTTCTTTATTGCTTGCTGTGATCCCCTCAATCTGGTCGAAGCACTTCTTTCGGTACCTTGCGGTCTTCATTAAGTCCTGCATGTAAAAAGCTAAGTAAGACAGTTTGACTGGATAGCAGGATCAGGTGGTCAAGCAAAACATACCTAGACTTCCTCACCAGACGTTTCGCCGCTCGTTCAACTTTCATGGTCTCTTCGACCTCTGGGATTTCCTCATGAACAACCCATTGGTCGTTCCACCAGCGCGACACATATACATGTTCTCGTTTGTCCTGGGGACAGCCTAGGACCTCCTCTACTTCGTCCTCTTCAGCCTCTTCTTTGGGTAGCGGTGCTGGTCTGGAGTTTGCAGCTTCTGCGATCACTATGGCCTTCCCACGGGCCGTAGCATCAGCAAACATGCTCTGTGCCACCACCGGCTACCGCTCCTCGGTTTGGTCTGTTACCCTAGGCACTGAAGTGTCCCCCTCAGCAAGGTTAGTGCTTGGAGCACTTGTACTTGGCTTGGCTCTCCCCTCAACCACCTGCTTGGGGACTGTTGTCTGGCCGCTTGTCTGCTAAGGCTCCGGCGGACTTTCTGCTATAGGTTCCTCCATGGCCAGCTGCTGGGCAGTTTTCTCTGACATTGCTGGCGGAGCCATGCTGCTCTCGGCAAGTTGGTTGGGATTTTTGGTGGACGCCGACCTAATATATCTAAGATAAGTTCAGAAGACAACAATATTCAATATAAATTGTCAGCTTACATCAAGGTTTCAAATACTTACATGTTGGAAGCATGGAATGATGTGGCGAAGGCGTGTCTCTTCGGCCGTGCTTGCTCCACGTCTCTGCGGGTGCCACCTGGTCTCCCTCTACGACCAGCACCGGCGCCGGGGCTTGATGCTCGACCCCTTTGCCGCTTGTCCTCCATGCTGCAGTGGTCGGTGATGCGGGTCCCACTAGCACAGAGGAGCCACCTTGCTCCATCGACTCCAGTTGCCTCCTCCTCTTTTGAGGGATGAGTTGAAAGATGTCTGCATCCTCTATTTCATCATCTGACAATGTAAAGATCGCCTGACGACACTTGCTGGCTGCCGGTCGCTTACTAGTAGCTTTGGCCGCTGCCTCCTCCCCAACTCCGAGCACGGCCCAATCGACGTCTTCGATCCCGGCGCCGGTCTGGGCGGTTGGGCCGGCAACTTGCGGCCAATCTACACTAGGGGGTGGAGACACGAACACTGTTGCTCTATCCTGACCATTAATCTGGGAAACACAAAGGAGATAACACAGTAAGTTTCTGTTACAACATAAAACTACGGGTACAAGGCAGAATGATTTACCTTTCGGGGAGGTCAGGCGAGCTTGAAAGCGAGCTCGATGTCGTTCAATCTAACATAATTTGGATTAGCTAAGTTAAATAGCTCTCTGATTCTGGTTTTGACTTCGATCTTGTCAAGCGCCTCTTGCCTAGTCCTTGTTGGGTCTATGCTACCTTGGTACTCGTAGCCAGGATGTACCCTCCTCTGGCAGGGCTAGATCCTTTGGCTAATGAAGTTCCCGACCATGCTCGGACCATCTAGTTTCCTCCATGGGATCATCTCAAGTAGTTATGGGATCTGTTCTAGGTGCTCGGGCTTCTCCGACCAGCTGGTCTTCTTCTCCAGAATGAACCCCATGTCGCACAGCGTGATCATGTTCAGCTCTTCACAGATGTAGAACCACTTCTTGTACTAGTCATCAAGCGATGTGTTCCAAGGGCAGTGTAGGTACTAGGCCTTCATCCCATCACGAAGATTGAGGTACACACCTCCAGCTATCTTTGAGCCACTGCTTCCTTTCTTCCGTAGATAGAAAAGATGGTGAAAGAAGTCAAAATAGGGCTGGAGGCCACCATATGCTTCGCAAAGGTGAATGAAGGTGGAGACAAGAAGAATTGAGTTGGGATGTAGATTGCAAATCCCAATCTCATCATACAGACAGAGCCCCTGAAGGAAAGGGTGCACTAGAACCCCAAAACCCCGCTTGAAGAAATCTTCGAAAACCACAATCTCACCTGGTTGTGGATCGGGGTACCCCTCGCCCTCCGACGCGTGCCATCCTGTGAGTTTCTTGTTGTGGAGTGCTCCCATGATGATGAGGTCTTCGATGGTCTGCTCGTTGCTTCTTGACTTCCACCACTCCTTCGCCATGACTTTGGCTTTCTTCTAGGTGTCACTCTTCGCCATGAATCCACCCTTGCTGATGAAGGTGGATATGGTGGAGGGGTGATTGGTGATGATTTCAGAGGTATTAGGGTTGGCAAGAGGAAGAAGACGGCTGCGACGATGAATGGAAATGGGGTTCAGTAAAAAGTAACTTACCAATTCTATAGTATAAATAACCAAGAGTTCTGCCATTTTGTCTGCCCGAGATTCTTGGGAGACATGCGCACGCGCCACAGACGGTTGTTTTCACAACCTCGAGATCTATGCCAATATATGCGCCTCTTCGTTATTAGTGTATGCGCCTCTTCGTCGCCAGTGTGAGAGGACCCACACTGACGCACCTCCATATAGGTGCCAAGTGACTGTTTGCTTGAAAGGACAAGAAGGTAGTATGGCGTGCTATACTTGTCTACTTTTTTGACCAGACATGTCAGATTGGACTTGGCAGAGTAAGAAGATAAATAAATACACTAAATAATAGTACAAGTGGCATTGGTTTCTTCGCCGCATGTCTCGTGCTCAGGGATGGTCCAGACCACTACCATGCTCGAGGACTATCTAGACCTATACCGTGCTCGGCGACTGCCCAGACCACTACCGTGCTCGGGGACTGTCTAGACCACTACCGTGCTCGGGGACTGTCCAGATCACTACCGTGCTCGGAGACTGCACCGACCACTACCATGCTCAGGGACTGTTCCGACCACTACTCGGCGACTGCTCTCCTCGGCTACATGTGATGTGTACTCACATATAGTCGAGAGTCATTTATTTGGACCTTGCTACAAGGCTTATACTTCACCTTCCAGCAAGCTCGGGGACTACATCGGTATGATGCACCTGCCGGTGCATCTCGTATTACTTGTACGACGATTGGATTCTTAACTCCAGTGGAAATTCTTCTTAGGCCCTGGCACCACGTGTCTATGTCACCTACTACCAGGCTCGGGGACTAAGTGGGCACACTTCACCTTGCGGTGAATGTGTTTATTTTATCGACCCCTACGCTTTGACTGATTGCCAGGATTACTACTGTCCAAGGGTCACTTACATTTCTTATCAGAAATACAAGTGGGCACACTTGATAAGGAAAGAAATCTTTTTCTTTTTTCTTTAAGAGCACCATTCATTCTTCGAACAACCGGAATCTTCGGCTATAATCGTGGTCTACTACTCTGTTCTGACCAGAATGCTGGCCCATTCGATTGGTCAATGTTTCAATCAGTTGGAGATGACATGGAGATGGATCACATTAGTCGAAGGAGATCGAACGGCATGTCGTAGCATAATACATGGCGCTCGAGGACTAACTGTGGGGGTATTAACCCCTATACCCTTACGGCTAGGCTTAGGCCGGCCCGGATCAGGGGGTACGGTCCACTAAAAGACGACGCGCGGCCCGGCCAACCTGTTCGGAGTCCCGTGTAAGGAGTCAAGGCAGATTTGGAGATCAAGCAAGATCCTAGTCGATTAGAATAGGAATCCTTATCCGACCACCTATGGCAATTGTAACTGGCTAGGATTAGTTTCCAGATCTATAACCCTGCCCCCCGGACTATATAAGGCGGGCAGGGGACCCCTCTAAAAACATCTCTCATTAACATACAACAATACAATCAGACACATGATGTAGGTATTACGCCTTTACGGCGGCCGAACCTGGATAAAACCTTGTGTTTGTCTTGCGTTACCATCTTGTTTGTTGCTTGTGCATCTATCTGCCGATAATCTACTACCTTGGGTATACCCCTAGGTAGACTACCAACCATATTTCGTCGACAATCCGCCTCCCGCTTGTGCCTTCCTATGCCGATCTCGTAGAATCCAAAAGATGGTGGCTACGTTGCATAGAAAAGGGGATTCACCGCCCCAATACGGTGAGTACTGTATCGATGCCCAAATCCTTGGATTCAGTGGTTGTAGATTGTAGTTCTCTGGCTGTGCTTGAGCTTAGATACGAAAAATCATGATTTTTGTGCTGTTAGGGTTTGTGATTTCAATTTTTTTGAGGTGATGGGTTGGGGTTTTGTAGTGGGTTTTTCTGATGTGTTAGTACGTTCATAATGTAGTGGGTCATGAAAGGTCAATTGGTTCGATCACTGTGAAGTAGTTACATGGTCTCCCCGGTGCTTTGATGAGTTAGCCTTTAAGTTGCATTACCTAAGGAATCCAGTAATGAAGGTCTATTGGTTGCTACTAGGACTGACTTTTGAACAAGGACTTAGAGAAATTAGTGCAGATACACACATAATTGTGATGGCTTCACTAGTGCACAGGGTTAAGAATTTTGTTCTGTATCTAGACCATGATGACACTATCAGTGGGCTAGATTAGGATGACCTAGTTGTAAACCCAATTGCATCCTTGCCCAAGGGTCTGAGCCCTCACAATGTTGATAGAGTTCCCAGTAAATAAGGTGAAAAGCTTCTAGAGTTCTATTGCAATCTAAGCCCTCCCAGTGAGACTGATGATGACTCTGACTTCCAAGACTTAGACTATGAAATTGATCAGGATGATGATGATTTGTTAGAAGATTGTGTGGATGACCAAGTGCCAGATGAGGGAGTTGCCAAAGGCAAGAAGATACAGAAAGAGAAGAAGGCACAGAAGGGCAAACAAATTCACAGTATTGTTGATGATATATCAATGGATGATGAAGATTTGCAGCTGCCAGATTTAGATGGTGAAGGTGAAGGAGGCTTGAGGTTCATTAATTTTAGAGACCAGGATGTGGGCAATCCAATATTCAAGGTGGGTATGCTCTTTGAATCGGTTGAGGTACTTAGGAAGGCTGTCACTAAGTATAGTTTGAAGCAAAGAGTGGACATCTGGTTCTCAAGGAATGAGCAGAAGAGGTTGAAGGCACACTGTGCAGATGGATGCCCTTGGTTGCTATATGGATCAGTGGACAATAGGTCAAATGGAATGGTCATAAAAACCTACCAAGGTACCCACAACTGCTAGATGAAGTGGGTTGTCAAGAGGTGCACCTCTAGGTGGCTAGTAGAGAAGTACCTAGAATCATTCAAGGATGACCAGAAGATGACCCTAGCTAACTTTGCAAGGGTTGTTCAAAAGGAGTGGAACCTAACTCCACTACCCTAGATATGAACATCACTGTCGATTCAAAAACCACTTTCACTGCCGAATTTTGAACCGACAATGGCATACCGGCAGTGATGGAGGATTGACATCACTGTTAGTTCTTAAAAACCGACATTGATCTACAGGCAATAGTGTTGGTTCTAGGTCCACTCAGCAGTGTCCATTTAAATAACACTGTTGATTTGTAGTCCCAACCGATAGTGAAGGTTGCTTAAAGAGTGTCGGTTCTTGGCTCAGGCCAGCAGTGTTGAGCAAGCCTACACTGTTGGTTCATGGGTCAAACCAGTAGTGTTGTCGTAACCATCACTGTCGGTTCATTACTCAAGCCAGCAGTGTTGAGCAAGCCAACACTATTGGTTTGTTGCTAACTGCAGTGAGGGTTACGATAACAATGCCAGTTTGTTGCTAATAGGTAGTGATGGTTATGACAACACTGTCGGTTTGTTGCTAACCGACAGTGAGGGCCCGTTCATATTTTATTGTTTTATAATTTATTTTAATTTATATTTTTTCATGGAATCGGGGTTCGCTTTATATACGCTACGTAGATGACATGTCTATCAATATTAAACATTACAAATGTTATGGTTATAGTTCAAATGTTCTTATCAAGATCTCGATCCCTCAAAATAAAAAAGAAATTATTCGATAAGATAAAGCATGTTTCTTGGACTTGTTACAATAATCTGGCGAGCCGCTCTGGGCCATTTTGGTCCTTGAACTTTACAGATTGTGCAATGGAAAATACTCTATCTTTTTCCAATACCTCGGCTAAGATGAATTTTGCTAGCTCCGATTAAAGCGTGACGATCTCCATGTCTAACAGCCTTTTGTGGTTATATTTCTTGCGCTATCGTTCAAAAAAGATAATATCTAAAGAGGAATCAGTAAATCATTTTGTTGAATAATTAATAGACATAAATGAAATGGGGATTATATAGACCAACTTATCGGCTTCTTCCAATTTCCCACCGATGTAGCGAAGCATTGTCCACATTATATAAAATCCACATTCATTGTTTCCCGCCGGCCGTTTTAGGTACTTACCCTCCATTTCAACAACCTTGAATGGGACCTGCATCCCACCGATATGTCTTCTTCGGACATTAAGCAACATTAAAAGGAGAAACGTTAGAAAGCGATATGTGTGATTAGAAAATAATATGTTATTAGGATCGCTTACTAATTCAGCACTGCCACCAGTGCATCCAGATGATGAAATGAGTTTTTCTTTGAGTCCCACACATCGATTAGATTTTTGGCAAGATTAACACAAATGAAGTCAAAATGGTGACTGCAATCATAGAATCCTAATTATCGAATAATCTTAACAAAAAAGAAGCATAAAATTAAAATCCAAGAACACAAACTTGCAGTTGTAGGCTAGAAGTATGTGGGTTTTGTTCTTTATCTTGAATTTGTCAAAAACAACAATCAATCTCTGTTTTAGGTCTTCCACGTCACATCCATGGAGGCCTAGACATGTCTTCTCATTGACTCGCAAGGGGTCCAAGAAGCCCATGTTATCCCATTTGCTTTTTAGAATGTAAAATTTTGCTATACATCTACATAAAATCATGGGAACTGCTCAAAAGTTAACAATTTGTGTCCCGAGAGAGTAGTTAATTGTAATATCGTGCATGTAGGGTACTTACATAGTCCACAGTGTCAACATTTGTGTATCGAGAGAGTGTTTCTAGTATAGCTGGAACAAGCACTCCCACTCAACATTGAATTTCTCTTCTTCAGGATAATTAAAAACATGTGGCGAACGGATAATAACCTTAAAACCAAAGTCCTCCGTCTCTGTTATTTGAGCCATGTAATATTCATGCAACTGACGCATATATGTTGTCAAATTTTTATACTCGTCATTGGGAACTAAAAGATTGCCCCTTTCATACTTCATTGCCGGTGTTGCCATCCCTTATACATCATAATAGATGGTCGTGACCTCTTCCATGGTTAATTTGGGGTTGTCTTCGATGAACTTCTATATCTTCCTTAAATCTTCATTATGTATTTCATCGGCTCTTGTTGTAGCGTACTGATTCTGTGTTTGCCTTTTAAATTCGGACTTCAACAAAAATGGAGGCAGTGAGGCACAGAGATTGAAGAAACTAATACAATCTTCCTTCGAGTTGTGTGCTGTAAATTTTCCTTCTATTAAGTTTGTAACGCTGCCACTGAACGACCTTTTTTTTGTTGGTCCACTTTGGGAGCATTAGCGACCGAATCCAAGGACTTTTTCTGCGACTGTGAGGATGTCCTTGATCTTATTTTGGGCTGAGATGGAGGAGGAGGAGGAGGATGATGCCGAGAATTTTGTTTTCCCAGGGCTGATGAAGATGGAGGAGGAGGAGTCTCTTTTCTCAGGGCTGATGAAGATGGAGTCGGACAAGGAGGAATAGAAGGAGACCTCTGTCTTCTCAGGGGTGATGGCAAGGGATGAGGAGGGGAGTGATCTCTGTTGGGAGATGGTGAGGGATCATCATTGGTGGGTGAAGACTCGCAATCGTCCTCATCATTAGAGGACAATTGGTGGTCAAGCTTAATGAAGCGCTTGCGCTAGGCTACTTGAGAGCCCTTGTTATGACCAAGTTTTGGCCTATCTTCCGCTACGGGGTACTCAATATGTATCTTGTTATACTTCTTATCAAGTATTATGTCAATGGTGACATGAGCGTACCCCTATGGAATTGGACAGCCATTAATGGTCTCGTCTCTCGTAGGCCAGGGCTGGCCGAGCGCCACCTTGTCCTTTGTCCATTCCTGATGGATGTACAACTTGACATTGACGGGTTCGGTGATGTCATCCACCGGATGAGGCACATTCGCATCTTCTTCGTCGAGCGGGGTCAATCCGTAGCTACTGCGACCCCTAAACTGTGGGCTAAAGGCAGTAGGAGTAGGGTTTTGTGGTACTCCTGACCCCTTGGGCAGCAAAATTTGTTGGACTCGTGCTTCAACAGTCGCCTCAATTCATGCGTCCATTCTTTCTTCCATCTCTTTTAGTCACCTCAAATACTCTGCCTCTTGATCCGCTCTACCCCTCGAGCAGCTCTAGTAAGTGTTAGATTCTTGGGGGAATGCTAGTTTCCATGGAACAACACCGGTTCCTCTAGTGCGACCAGGGTGCTCCTTGGTTCCAAGTGCTTGGGTGAGCACATCTTTCTCCTTATTAGAAGTGCGAGTCCCTTGCCTCACCTCCTCAGTTACCTAGGAGATCCTCTGGATGAGTTCACTCATGGGTTGATTTGTGGAGCTAAAGCTCCCGTCCTCTGCGTGGCGTACATTCCTCCTCATACAGTATATTACCGATCTGGGCTCCCAATCGGTGGTCTCAACCTGAACACCTTCCTCAGCAAGGCGATCCATCTTTTGAAGTTTTGCTTCAAATTCTGGTATCTTTTTGGCGTAGCCACGAGAGCCGAGATGATGAGGATTCATCACTTTCTATGAGTTCTCCTTATTCTTCCTGCTCAATTCTAAATACTCCTCGGATAACCTGTATTCTTTGAAATCCTGCCATAAGTCCTTTTGCTTGCTAAACTATCCACCATCAAAATCTAGCTCTTTATTTTGGAGGACAAAATTCCTGTACAATGTCCCCTTGAAATTCTTGAAGCATGTCCACATGATTTCTTTTGCTTTTTTCTTGACTAACTCCCTGTCATACTCCATTGGGAAAGTGAAATACTCTAGGATCTTGATATCCCATATGTAATCCTTCTCACTTTCGGGAACCCTCCACAGGTCATCATCTTTCTCAATCCACTTCCTGTACCTAATCGGGATGAAGTCCTTAACAAGTAACCCAAGGATAGTCTTGTATTTGGTCAAAGCTATAGGCGGTGAGAGTGGATCCCCAAATTCATCAAACTCAGTAATGTGCCAGTGTGCATTCCTACCAATAGGAATCTTTGACACACCGCGCTTGGATCTAGCCTTCCTTCTACCTGAATCCTCTGGCTCCTCGGCCAACAGAGCCTCCTGCTAGAGACACAAAGTAAGCTATGACCCTCTCAATTGATTAGCATGTGTGGCTACATAGTCACATGATACCAAAGTTACCTGGCTATCTTGGTCATTTTGACCTAGATCGAGCAGGCCGAACATGGTCCATGGCTGCTCGTTCTCACCGTCCTAATTGGCGCCATCACCGTTTGTTGGATCATGCGGCTCTCCCATCCCAGCAATATCAGCCACTTCTTGTTGCCGATCTGTTCTTCGACGATGGGGTAATAGGCGATGATGAGTCATGGCCATAACACGATCGTGGTTAGTTTTGGCTGCGGACAACTACTAATAGCATATGTTCATATATATAATATGTTTAATGCAAAGTCTAATAATAAGTCCACATACAACAAAGTCAAATAATAGCATATGTTCACCTAGAACAAATTCATTGTTTGATTGACCACATACAACAAAGTCCACCTACTGTTCTACGAAACTAAACCTATATCAACTTCCAAATAAGAAAAGCAATGACCATCGCCATAAATAAAAGCATGACATCTTTCTAAGACCAAGGAGCAATTCTCCTAATCTTCACATCTCTGGTGGGTGGCTTCTCTTCAATCTCCAGTGCCAGCGGATGGCCATGGTTTGCATTCATTGGACCATAGTAGGCTGGTTGCCCATGGTTTGCAAGGTAGGCCGGATGACTATAGTAGGCCCTCAAAGCTTCAACTTCTATGCTGTACTTTTTGTGCAAATTATTAGGGTAGCGATTGACTTGAGCATAGCAATCTTCCCAGGTTCGATAAATCCCAGGCACGTGACCAACATGCACTACATACCATGCCATGGTTGCCTATACATTTAAGTAAATTAGGCATGTGTAAGTGGTAATGGTAACTCACTAAACAAGAGTTATTATTCAACTTATATGGCCAAACTAAATCTATTTAATGTTACTCATCCTCCAAGCAATCCAGGTGACATTTCAAATGAAAATTTTGCAGGGCTGCAAAGTCACTTTGCAATCATTGATCATGAGAGAAAGTAAAACAGCTTATTATGTGCATTGCTTTGCTAGGATTGCTTATCGCTACTGCAACAGTTGAGAGATGCTTTTCAGGAATGAAGATTGTTTTGAAAATAAGTACAGAAAAGAGAAGTCAGGTGACAGCCTAATGTTTCAAGACTTTATTTCCTTATTTACACGCCAATTTACTATCTTTAATTTAATGTCAAATATTTCCTGTCCCTGGGATACTCTCCTTATAACCAAATACCAACTCAGTTATCCACATATAAAGCAGCTTCCTAATGGTAGGGAAATGTCATTTGTCTAAATCAGACAATGCTAAGTAATTTCCAAGCTAAACAACCTTAGGACCATGCTAGTGGTATTAACCACAAATTTTGTATGTCACCCTAGACTAAGCTTCATGGGACCTACTTGTGATTTATGATTTGGAGGCAACATGATATATGATATTAGTGCTCTTTAATTACCATCCAATACCCTTTCCTAATTTAAATAAAAGCAATAGTCTTTTTTTAATAGTCAGCTATATCTTGGTTGCTCTTCAAGGCAATGGATATATGTTAGGTATTTGTAAATGTAAGGTCATGCAGCCTGAAAGGCCACATAAGCAGCAAGTGACCATCCAAATGGAGAACAATTAGGAGAATACCGCCTGCTTGCAGCATAATTTCACAATTTTAGTCCATGAGTGAATAAACGAAGCATGAAATGGGTAATGCCCTAACCAGCAGCCCTGCACTAACACTTAATAACCGGTGCTATCATACACATATAGTTTAAATGGTTGTTTATACTATAACACACCAAGCCCAAAATGTTAGTCTTGGTCTTTTTTTTCATACCCACAAAACTATAGAAGTACTCTAGTACCGGGAAAGGTCTAATTAACAGTGTGTTTGGTAAATGAAAAGCCTCTACTGATTCAAGTAAGCAACTATGGAACACCATGGCACATTTCATCAGACATATAGCAGACAGTGAGCCACGCACTCGCCGTGGGGGTGGGAAAGCAGCTGCCTACGCACTCCTGAAGGCCTTGGTGGTGGGAGCATAGGCGTGGAGGAGGAGGGTGAAAGCTCTAGTTTGGTTTTGGTGAATTGATGAAACCCTAAGTGCTAACCTAGTTTATCAAGTGATCATGAGATAGGTAGCACACTTCAAGTGGAGAAGCCAATGAAGATCATAACATGACAATGGTGATGACATGGCGATGATCAAGGGCTTGAACTTGAAAAGAAGAAAGAGAAAAACAAAAAGCTCAAGGCAAAGGTATAACTTGTAGGAGCTATTTTGTTTTGGTGATCAAGACTCTTAGAGAGTGTGATCACATTTAGGTTTGATAGCCATACTATTAAGAGGGGTGAAACTCATATCGGAATGCGGTTATCAAAGTGCCACTAGATGCTCTAACTCATTGCATATGCATTTAGGATCTAGTGGAGTGCTAACATCCTTGAAAATGTTTGTGAAAATATGCTAACACATGTGCACAAGGTGATACACTTGGTGGTTAGCACACTTGAGCAAGGGTGAAGAGAATGGAGGAGATGCCAGCGTCGGTCAAGTGACCGAACGCTGGATCCAAAAGCACCGGACGCTGACTGCCTACGTCCGGTCGCGCTGACTGGCGGTACAGAGGCTAGGGTTTACCACCGGACACTGGGCTGTGTCCGGTCAAGGTGGACCGAACGCGTCCGGTCGAGGAAAACTGGTTTTGACCCTTCCTGTAGTGGACCGGACGCTGAGGCTCCAGCGTCCGGTCAGTTTTGCCAGAGCGTCCGGTCAGCTTCATAGCCGTTGAAATCTGACGAACAGCGTTTGAAGCTGGTGACACATGGCGTCCATCAGTGGATCGAATGCTAAGTCTAGGGTCCGGTCAGATGGACCAGAGCGTCTGGTCAGAGCGTAGTGTGCCCAGTAAAGGGGTACAATGGCTCTATTTCGTGGGGGCTTCTATTTAAGCCCCATGGCAGGCTATGGCTCATATCTTTGGCCATTTTCATTGACATAGCAACCTTGTGAGCCTAGCCAAAGTCCTCCCACTCATCTCCATCATTGATTCATCATTATAGTGAGATTGGGAGTGATCCAAGTGCATAGCTTGAGTGATTGCATCTAGAGGCACTTGGTGTTCATGTTTCGCTATGGATTTCGCTTGTTACTCTTAGTGGTTGCTGCCACCTAGACGGCTTGGGGCAGCGAGGATCGTTGAGCGGAGGGTGGTGATTGTCTCCGGCTCTGATCGTGGTGATTGTGAGGGGTTCTTGACCTTTCCCCTGCGGAGCGCCAAAAGGTACTCTAGTGGATTGCTCATGGCTTGTGTGATCCTCATCTTGTGTTGGTTGTGCGGCACCCTATTGAGGGTTTGGCATGTGAAGCCAATTAGTGCGTGAACCTCCAAGTGAGTGAATCACCACAACGAGGAGTAGCTTGCTGGCAAGCAAGTGAACCTTGGTAAAAATCATTGTGTTCATTCTTTGATTTTGAGGTGATTGGTCTTCATTGTTATTCATCCTTGTGATTGATTGGTTCACTCCTCGACACGGCGGTATAACTATCTTGATCACTCTCTTTACATTACCACAAACTAGTTGTCAAGCTCTTTAGTGTAACTAGTTGTGAGAGCTTGTTTGCTTGGTTGGTGTGGCTCTTTAGTTAGTCTTTGAGAGCACACTAACATAGGGTAGTGTATTTGCTATTGTGTGGATAAATACTATCTAAACTAGAATTGTGGTAGGTCGCTTGCATTTTGAGTAGGCTAGCGTAACACTTGCTTCGCCTCATAATTGTCTAACCTTTTGTTAAGTGTTGTTGTAGAAATTTTTATTAGGCTATTCATCCCCTCTAGCCATTAGGACCTTTCAAGTGGTATCAGAGATGAGGTCACCGTTATTTGAGGCTTAACAACCTTCGGTGTTAAAATGGCTCAAATCAACAACACCAAGAAGCCACCCCAATTTGATGGCACAAATTATCCTTATTGGAAGTCAAAGATGACCGCACATATCAAGTCAATCAATAGAAAGGTGTGGAAGGTGGTAGAAACCAAAATTGAGATTGGTGATCCAGAGAATCCCACCACGGCCAAAGAAGTACTTCTCCAAAACAATGATATTGCTCTAAGTGCTATTCATGATGCAATTGATGAGAGAACATTTGAGCAAATCAAGAATATTGAGATGGCTCATGAGGCTTGGAAGAAGTTGGAAGAATCATTTGAGGGCACTCAAGCCATGAAGGGTGCAAAGGCATACATTCTCAAAGAGAAGTTTGCAAGCTTCAAGATGAAGGATGATGAGAGTGTGCCGGAAATGTTCCATAGACTTCAAGTGCTTGTCAATGATCTCAAAGCACTTGGAGAAGAAGTGAAGGATAAAGACTTCTCTCACAAGTTCTTGAGATGCTTACCCTCAAGATTTGGTACATTGGTCACTATTCTATTGAGAAGTGGTTTGGACACCATGACACCAAACCAAGTGTTGGGAGATATAATGACCGATGATACTTATAGAGATGATGATGAGAAGGAAGAAAAGAAGGAGAAGAAGGATGAGAAGAAGGATGAGAAGAAGAAAAGTGTGGCATTCAAAGCCACATCATCCAAGGGCAAAGCAAAGCAAGAAACTTCAAGTGAAGAAGATGAATCTTGGGATGATGATGATAAGAAGATGGCTCTATTTGTCAAGAGATTTGGCAAGTTCATGGTGAAGAAAGGCTACCGTGCTAGAAGAAAGAAGTCTTCATTCAAGAACAAAGAAGAGTCAAGAAGGTGCTTCAAGTATGGAAGCAAAGATTATCTTGTTGCTCAATGCCCATACAATAGTGACAATGATGATGACAACAAGAAGAACAAGAAGAAGGACAAGAAGGAAAAGAAAGAGAAGAAGGACAAGATGGCCTTCAAGAAGAAGAAGGGTGGTTCATATGTAGTCACTTGGGATAGTGATGCTTCCTCAAGTGATGATGATGATGATAGTGATGATCACAAGACCACCAAGAAGAAGGTTCTTGCAAGCATTGCCATCAATGAGAAGCCTTCTCTCTTTGAATCTTCATCATGATTCATGGCTAAGGCCACTAAGGTACAATCTTGTGATGATGAAAGTGATGAAGAACATGTTGATGATAATGAACATAAAAATGAAAATGATAGTGATAGTGATGATGATGAACCTACTAAGGATGAATTAATTGACATGCTAGAAGATGCTAGAGAACACTTTGATATCGAGAGAAGGGAATGCAAAAGCTTGCGTAAGGAACTAAAAGCCCTTAAGCAAGCCTTTGATGAGCTCAATGCATCTCATGAGAGGCTAGAGGAAGCCAATGAGAAGCTTGACAAAGCTCACAAAAAGCTTGAAAAGGCTCATTCCTCTTTGCTTGATGAGCAAAATAAAAAGAAGCATGTTGAAACTTGCAATGTAGGTTTAACTTGTGACATAATTGATGAATCACTATCTATGCCTATCATTGTTGCTCCTACTAACCCTTCTTGTAGCACTTCCACTTCTACCTCATCTAGTAGTGATGGTCTCACTTGTGGTGCCTCACTAGTGGTTGAGAATGAGAACCTCAAGAAGGAGGTCACTAAGCTCACTCACACCTTAGCTAAGGCTTATGGTGGTGAGGACCGCTTGCTTATGGCCTTGGGTAGCCAAAGAGCATCTCTCTACAAAGAGGAATTGGGCTATACCCCCAAGAAAGGCAAGGCAGCCTTTGCTTCTCACAAGACTAGTTTTGTGAAGAACAATGGTCAGTTTTGCACTAGTTGCAAGCAAGTTGGTCATAAAGAGCAAGAATGCAAAAACAAGAGCAAAAATGCTAATGTATCCTCCATTAAGCTTGATTCATGCTATATGCTTACTAAGGGTACAAATGGTGTGAAGGCTAAGTTCATTGGTAAACCATGGATGGGCTCAAAGAAGAAAGCCATTTGGGTTCCAAAGAGCTTAGTAACTAACCTTCAAGGACCCAAGCAAGTTTGGGTACCTAAAAAGAATTGATCTACTTTTGTAGGTCAATTACAAAGCCGGAGGAAGGCATTGGGTTCTTGATAGTGGGTGCACTCAACATATGACCGGTGATGCAAGAATATTCAACTCAATCAACACCAATGGCAATGATGGTTATGATAGTATCACATTTGGTGACAATGGCAAAGGCAAGGTCAAAGGGCTTGGTAAGATTGCAATATCCAATGACTTGAGCATATCCAATGTGTTGCTAGTAGAGAGCTTGAACTTCAATTTGCTATCCGTGGCTCAATTATGTGATCTTGGATTCAAATGCATATTTGGAGTAGATGATGTAGAAATCATAAGTATAGATGGCTCTAATTTGATCTTCAAAGGTTTTAGATATGAGAATCTATACTTGGTTGATTTCAATGCTATGAAGCTAGATTATCTACATGCTTATTCACTAAGTCTAGCATGGGTTGGTTATGGCATAGAAGGCTTGGTCATGTTGGAATGAAACAATTTAATAGATTGATTAAGCATGACTTAGTTAAAGGCTTGAAAGATGTTGTGTTTGAAAAGGATAAGCTTTGTAGCTCTTGTCAAGCCAGCAAACAAGTTGGAAACACCCATCCTAAGAAAAGCATGATGAGCACTAGCAAAGCATTTGAGTTATTGCACATAGATTTGTTTGGGCCAACACAATACACTAGTATCGGTGGAAATAAATATGGTTTTGTGATAGTGGATGACTACACTAGATACACATGGGTATTCTTTCTAGTGGACAAAAGTGATGTGTTTGCAACATTCAAATCATTTGTTAAGGGCATTCACAATGAGTTTGAAACAACCATCAAGAGAGTAAGAAGTGACAATGGTAGTGAGTTCAAGAACACTAGAATTGATGAGTTATGTGATGAATTTGGAATTAGACATCAATTCTCGGCCAAGTACACACCCTAATCAAATGGCCTTGTTGAGAGGAAGAATAGAACACTCATTGATATAGCAAGGTCTATGCTTAGTGAGTACAATGTGAGTCAATCTTTTTGGGCTGAAGCTATCAACATGGCTTGCTATTGTAGCAACTGCCTCTATTGTCACGGATTGAAAGAGAAGACACCATATGAGCTCTTGAATGGTAGAAAGCCCAACATTGCATATTTTTGGGTCTTTGGTTGCAAATGCTATATCTTGAAGAAAGGCACAAGATTGGGCAAGTTTGATAAGAAATGTGATGAAGAATTACAACTTAGTTATTCCACTACAAGCAAAGCATATAGAGTTTAGAATTTGGATAATGGTACTCTTGAGGAAGTTCATGATGTTGAATTTGATGAAACCAAGGGTTCACAAGTAGAGAATGAGAACTTAGAAGATGTTAGAGGCATTCAACTTTCAAATGCCATGAAGAACATGGATATTGGTGAATTGAGGCCTAGGCAAGTGAATGATGATGAAGATGATCAAGTGCAAGTGCTCTCTAACTCAAATGTGTAAGATGATACAAATCAAGCTAGTGCAATTGACTCTCATGATATTGATCAAGATCAAGTGGCTAGTACATCATCTCAACCAAATGATGAAGCAAGTGCAAGCAATCAAGTTCCAATCCTCCAACCAACCAATGTTGCAAGAGATCATCCTTTGGACACCATAATTGGAGATATTTTAAGAGGTGTACAAACAAGATCAAGATCGGCATCATTTTGTGAACACTTCTCATTTGTGTCATCCATTGAACCAAAGAAGATAGATGAAGCTTTGAAGGATGTTGATTGGGTGAATGCTATGCATGAAGAATTGAATAACTTCACAAGAAATCAAGTATGAGAGTTGGTAGAAAGACCAAAGGGATACAATGTAATTGGAACCAAATGGGTCTTTAGAAACAAAGCAAGATTAGTAGCACAAGGCTATACACAAGTTGAAGGTCTTGACTTTGGAGAAACATATGCCCCGGTTGCTAGATTGGAAGCAATTAGAATCTTGCTAGCCTATGCTTGTGCCCACAATATCAAGCTCTATCAAATGGATGTTAAGAGTGCATTTCTCAATGGCTACATTAATAAAGAAGTATATGTTGAGCAACCTTCCAGTTTTAAAGATGATAAGAAGCCCAACCATGTGTACAAGTTGAAGAAGGCATTGTATGGCTTGAAGTAAGCACCTAGAGCATGGTATGAGGGATTGAGGGACTTCCTCCTCTCTAAAGGGTTCACAATGGGGAAAGTTGACACCACTCTTTTCATCAAGAAGATTGGAAAAGATCTATTTGTATTGCAAATCTATGTTGATAATATCATATTTGGATCAACAAATCAAGACTTTTGTGATGAATTTGGAAAGATGATGGCTAATGAGTTTGAAATGTCCATGATTGGAGAGTTGAGTTACTTCCGTGGTCTTCAAATCAAGCAATTGAAGAATGGTACTTTTGTGAGTCAAGGCAAGTACATCAAGGACATGATCAACAAGTTTGGCATGATTGATAGCAAAGTCATTAGCACACCAATGGGAACCAATGGCAACTTAGATAGTGATGCAAGTGAAAATATGGTAGATCAAAAGTTGTATCGGTATATGATTGGAAGCCTACTCTATGTGACCGCACCAAGGCCGGATGTCATGTTTAGTGTATGCATGTGTGCAAGATTTCAAGCCTCACCAAGAGAAAGTCATTTGAAGGCTACAAAAAGGATATTGAGGTACTTAAAGCATACACCAAATGTTGGTTTGTGGTATCCCAAAGGAGCAAAGTTTGAGCTAGTTAGCTACTCCGACTTGGATTATGCGGGATGCAAGGTTGAAAGGAAGAGCACCTCGGGCACATGTCAATTATTGGGAAGGTCACTTGTTTCATGGTCATCAAAGAAGTAAAATAGTGTTGCATTATCAACCGCCGAAGCCGAATACATATCCGCGGGTAGCTGTTGTGCACAAATACTTTGGATGAAGGCTACTTTGAGTGACTTTGGAATCAAGTTCAAGAAGGTGCCATTGCTATGTGACAATGAGAGTGCAATCAAGCTAACCAACAATCTGGTTCAACATGCAAGAACAAAGTACATTGATGTCCGCCACCATTTCATAAGAGATCACCAACAAAAAGGGGACATTTGCATTGAGAGTGTAGGCACCAAAGATTAATTTGCTGATATATTCACCAAGCCATTGGATGAGAAAAGGTTTTGCAAGCTAAGGAATGAGTTGAACATATTGGATTTCTCAAATATGTGTTGATGCACCCCCACTCATATGACATGCCTCTCCTTCGAGCAATCTAAGGTAAAAGTTGATTGGCATGGCATACATCCTTGCTAAGGACATGTTTAGTGCATCTAGTCATATTTTCAATCTAATTAGGACCTTTCAAGTGGTTCTATTTTATTAGGCTCATTCATGAAAATCAAATGATTTTGATGTCTATATGGTGTCACTATTGCTTCTATGCTTGATTTGATCTAGTGATAGCATATGACGTGTTTATGGGCGTGTAAACCTAGTGTTTAATCTAGAATATGAGCTATAAGTGTTTAACTCAACATGGTACAAGATAACCCTTATTTGGAGGTGTGAAGAAGCTTGTCCTTGGATCAAACCAAGTTAAATATCTTTGATAAATGATCTAGACTAGACCAAATTTGGGAAAATGATCCTCACCCCATTGATTGACATTGATAATCTTGACCCTACAAGTAATACTATCTATATTTAAAACCTTTGTGGTCATTGATGACAAAGGGGGAGAGAAACAAAGATAGTAGTAAAAATAGTGAAAAGGGGGAGAAATATCATAAAGTGAGAGAAACATAAAGATATCTTGATATATGAGAGAAATGAACAAAGGAAAGGGATCAAAGAAACATAAAGATATCTTGATATATGAGAGAAATGAACAAAGGAAAGGGATCAACTAAAAGTTTGAGCACACAAGTAGGGGGCATTTGTATGTACATTTCATATGTTTGCTTGCATGGCACAAGTATTAAATTTACACATCCATGCTTGTGTGATGAATGGTAGTTGTAAGATTGAATGATGAAATGAAATCACTAGATAATTTTCACTTCCAAGTAAGTTTTTTTTACAAATGGTATCTTTCTAAAGTATGTTTCCAAGTGGTATTGAGCTAACCTTGCTGCTAAGGATGGTATAATGGTGCACTCCGATTGGTATCACGCTTCAAAGGTCCATCTCTTATACCTTAGCACCATGTGGTAGACATTGACTCCTACATTTCCTATCTAAGCATATGTGCAAGCTACAATCCAAACTCTTAGCAAATATGTAGGGGGAGCAATTGCTACTATTTGGGGTTCATGAAACTTGTCCATATCCTTTTACACAAGGTAAATATGCTTGGGCAAGCAACATGGATTCAATTGAATTTCAATTCATATCTTTGTATAAGAGTTGTCATCAATTACCAAAAAGGGGGAGATTGAAAGCTCTATTTTGGTTTTGGTGAATTGATGAAACCCTAAGTGCTAACCTAGTTTATCAAGTGATCATAAGATAGGTAGCACACTTCAAGTGGAGAAGCCAATGAAGATCATAACATGACAATGGTGATGACATGGCGATGATCAAGGGCTTGAACTTGAAAAGAAGAAAGAGAAAAACAAAAAGCTCAAGGCAAAGGTATAACTTGTAGGAGCTATTTTGTTTTGGTGATCAAGACTCTTAGAGAGTGTGATCACATTTAGGTTTGATAGCCATACTATTAAGAGGGGTGAAACTCATATCGGAATGCGGTTATCAAAGTGCCACTAGATGCTCTAACTCATTGCATATGCATTTAGGATCTAGTGGAGTGCTAACATCCTTGAAAATGTTTGTGAAAATATGCTAACACATGTGCACAAGGTGATACACTTGGTGGTTAGCACACTTGAGCAAGGGTGAAGAGAATGGAGGAGATGCCAACATCGGTCAAGTGACCGGATGCTGGATCCAAAAGCACCAGATGCTGACTGCCTGTGTCTGGTCACACTGATTGGCGGTACAGAGGCTAGGGTTTACCACCGAATGCTAGGCTGTGTCCGATCAAGGTGGACCGGACACGTCCAGTCGAGGAAAACCGGTTTTTGACCCTTACTGTACTGGACCGGACGCTAAGGCTCCAACGTCCGGTCAGTTTTGCCAGAGCGTCCGGTCAGCTTCATATCCATTGAAATCTGATGAATAGCATTTGAAGCTGGTGACACATGGTGTCCATCAGTGGACTGGACACTGAGTCCAGGGTCTGGTCAGATGGACCGGAGCATCCGGTCAGAGCGTAATGTGCCCAGTGAAGGGGTACAATGGCTCTATTTCGTGGGGGCTTCTATTTAAGCCCCATGGCAGGCTATGGCTCATATCTTTGGCCATTTTCATTGACATAGCAACCTTGTGAGCCTAGCCAAAGTCCTCCCACTCATCTCCATCATTGATTCATCATCATAGTGAGATTGGGAGTGATCCAAGTGCATAGCTTGAGTGATTGCATCTAGAGGCACTTGGTGTTCGTGTTTCGTTGTGGATTTCGCTTGTTACTCTTAGTGGTTGCTGCCACCTAGATGGCTTGGGGCAGTGAGGATCGTTGAGCGGAGGGTGGTGATTGTCTTCGGCTCCGATCGTGGTGGTTGTGAGGGGTTCTTGACCTTTCCTCGGTGGAGCACCAAAAGGTACTCTAGTGGATTGCTCATGGCTTGTGTGATCCTCATCTTGTGTTGGTTGTGCGGCACCCTATTGAGGGTTTGGCATGTGAAGCCAATTAGCACGTGAACCTCCAAGTGAGTGAATCACCACAACAAGAAGTAGCTTGCCGGCAAGCAAGTGAACCTCGGTAAAAATCATTGTGTTCATTCTTTGATTCCGAGGTGATTGGTCTTCATTGTTATTCATCCTTATGATTGATTGGTTCACTCCTCAACACGGCGGTATAACTATCTTGATCACTCTCTTTATATTACCGCAAACTAGTTGTCAAGCTCTTTAGTGTAACTAGTTGTGAGAGCTTGTTTGCTTGGTTGGTGTGGCTCTTTAGTTAGTCTTTGAGAGCACACTAACATAGGGTAGTGTATTTGCTATTGTGTGGATAAATACTATCTAAACTAGAATTGTGGTAGGTGGCTTACATTTTGAGTAGGCTAGCGCAACACTTGCTTCGCCTCATAATTGTCTAACCTTTTGTTAAGTGTTGTTGTAGAAATTTTTATTAGGCTATTCACCCCCCCTCTAGCTATTAGGACCTTTCAGAGGGGCACGATCGGTGTCGTGGACGAGGAACAAGGGCACGGACGGCATGGTGCTCTGGCTTGGGGCGGTGGATGGCGTGGGGCGGTGCTCCGGCATGGGGCGGTGGATGGTGTGGGGCGGTGCTCCGACGTGGGGTGGTGCTCCGGCGGCGCAGGGGGAGAGGATGGCGTGGGGTTGAAATGAGTTTGGATAATTTCAACCTGTGCCTCTTTTATACTAGTAGCTCATCACTACCGGTTTTGATTATAAATCGACAGTGATGGGGTACATCACTGTCGGGTCATTCCCCAAACCGGTAGTGATGTGGTGTAGCAGTTAGGTATTAAGTTAGATCTTAAGTAGGATAACTTTTTATTTTGTTTCGAACTCCTTCTACTGGCGCAACAGTTAAGACCCCTCAACTTAGCCCTCGTGACCCGTGTTCGAGTCCTAGGTGGCCTAAATTTTTTGTTCTATTTTATAAATTATTAATTTACTTCGAGAAATAGCTCATCACTGTCTGTTTTGATTGTAAACCGACAGTGATGGAGTACATCACTGTTGGGTCATTCCCTAAACCGATAGTGATGTGGTGTAGCAGTTAGGTGTCAAGTAGGATAACTTTTCGTTTTGTTTCAAACTCCTACTAGCAGAGCGGTTAACACCCCTCAACTTAGCCCCTGAGACCTGTGTTCAAGTCCCAAGCATCCCAAATTTTTTTGTTCTATTTATAATTAATTAAGTGACCTAAAGGTCAAAAGGAAAAAGTAAATAACCCTTGGCACACATCCTATACTAGCACAGCGGTTAAGTCTCTAAACTCTACAGCCTGAGACCCAAGCTTGAACCTGATGGTTGGCATATTTTTTTTTAATTTTTTATATATCACTATCGATTTTAAAATAAACCGATAGTGATAACCAGTATCACTGTCGGTTTATTCTCATCAATGCCAGTTTTTTGAAACCAACAGTGATGTTTATATATATTAAATTTTTTTATATACTGAATAAATAGAAGCATATGTATTCCTATGTCGAAATAGCTTAAATTTTTTTTGGCAAGCTTGTACATCCAAATTAAGACCCTACACAGGATCTTAGGTTTTTTTTATCATTTTTTTATTTATTATATTTTTCTATGTGCCGAATGAGACAAAAGAGGGTGAATTTTATCTTGGACCCAATAGATTTTTTATCCACCTCCATAAAATTCTTATCCCTAGGACACATTAGAGCCTGTGTACAAGTTTGGCATTATTTTGGATCTTTTCGTGGGTAGACTCAATTCAACCTATAATTAAATGGTCTCATCGCGTGGAAATTCAATTAAACCTCAGAAAGTAGCAAACCATCTCCGAAAAATCCCAAACTTGGTGTTTTCTTCACACGTGGCACGTGCAAGCCTAAAAAAGTTTGAGACCAATACGACAACAGAATACGTATGAACCACATAAACCTTGATAACCTATATGTATAGTCATGGTTCGATGAAAAGGCATATTTACCTCTGTAAAGCATGTATACTCCGCCTATGTCGAAATAGCTTAAAATTTTTTTAGTAAGCATGTACACCCAAATTAAGACCCCACATAGGATCTTAGGTTTTTTTATCAATTTTTTATTTATTATATTTTTCTATGTGCCAAATGAGATAAAAGTGGGCGAATTTCATCTTGGACCCAATAGATTTTTTCATCCACCTCCACAAAATTCTTATCCCTAGGGCATATTAGAACCTGTGTAAAAGTTTGGCACCATTCTGAATCTTTTCGTGGGTAGACTCAGTTGAACCTATAATTAAATGGTGTCGTCGCACGGAAATTCAATTAAACATCAGAAAGTAGCAAACCATCTCCGAAAAATCCCAAACTTGGTGTTTCCTTTACACGTGGCACGTGCAAGCCTAAGAAAAAATTTTAGACCAATACAACACCAGAATACGTATGAACCATAGAAACCTTGATAACCTATGTGTGTAGTCATGGTTCGATGAAATGGCACATGTACTTTTGTGAAGCATGTATACTTTATCTATGTCGAAATAGCTTGAAATTTTTTTAGCAAGCATGTACACCCAAATTAAGACCCCACACAGGATCTTAGGTTTTTTTGTTCAGTTTTTTTATTTATTATATTTTTCTCTGTGCTGAATGAGACAAAAGAGGGTGAATTTTATCTTGGACCCAATAGATTTTGTCATCCACCTTCACAAAATTCTTATTCCTAGGGCACATTAGAGCCTATATAAAAGTTTAGCACCATTCTAGATCTTTTCGTGGGTAGACTCAGTTCAACCTATAATTAAACGGTGTCGTCGCACGAAAATTCAATTAAACCTCAGAAAGTAGCAAACCATCTCCGAAAAATCTCAAACTAGCTGTTTCCTTCACACATGGCACGTGGAAGCCTAAGAAAAAGTTTGAGATGAATACAATACCGGAATGTATATTTCTAGTTGCCTAATAAATGTTACACGAATTACATGCATGATAATAATTAAACATACAAAGCCGTATAAATTAAAATTAGAACCCAATTAAACTGCGACCTTGAAAACAACCTAATAAACATTAATTACTTTCAGAATCACTATCGGGTTCGATCGGGACACGCACACTATCATGTCTCTATAGCCATATATGGTAATTGATGTCACGGATTATGTATCCGCTTGTATCGATGAAGTTTAATGTTTGTATGAGTGCACTCTCTCATGCCTCACAATACCGAAAGAATGGTCGGCTATAGATGTAACCTACAGAACGACCACAGCCCCTGTTAGTAATCCTTATGCAGTACTGGTGTCCTTCTACAGTGAGCTGACCGAGGTTATCATTGTAGAAGTCCCAATTGTACTCGAGTTGCTCTGTAGCTTGGTCTAGAACGGCCCACAAGCCACATGCAGCATATGTAAGGTCCTAGAGCGCAATCTGCATGCGGAGAAAAAGAAAAAAATTAGAGAATGTTATTATAATAATAAACAACAAATAACCATGACTCAGGTATAAGTGACCATTTTACCATATCTGCATGGTTGTAGCTCGCAAACCATTCGTTTGCTTGCCAGATGGGGATATCACCAGCATTCAAAGCAAGTTCCTTGAAGTGCGAGAAGTTAGGCACATCATAGCAAACACATCGAAGTGCCTCTAAACAGATGCACACAACACTAAATTAGGCACTTATCACATCTGGGCTCTGTCTTCCCGTCTCGTGGATATGGTTCCGATGATTTGCACCCCTTAGAGGGATGGAAAAACTGAGTTCACACGTCAATAACCGACCACTTGCATTAGATGCCGTGTTCTCGACGATGTTTGAGATAAAGAATCAGCTAAGTGTTGTTCGCAACCAATCTATTGGGGATATAGTCTATGACATATATGTATGCAACAATGATATTAAACTAATTACACTTATTTGTTAGCATAAAAAACAAAAGATGTTGGAAAATATTTCATACAATAGCTGGGACAGGGAACCATGGAATGTCCACATTAGGAGCGAATGGCTCATCGCCACGTGAAAACCTAGTTCTTGTGGTGGGGGAGGAACGTTGTTCATACCACCTGATCGATAAAATGCCAAAAAAAAATATGAACATAAAATATATGCACAAAAAATTCTTTCAAGTAAAATGTGGCAACATAATTAAATATAGATCAAATATAAGGAATAAGAATATATATAAATGTAGAATGCAAAGAAACATAATTAAATATAGATCAAATAAATATAGATAGAATATTAGAGAAGACAACATATCAATACCATTGAAAAATGCAGGAGCCATGATCAAATCACTTAGAGAGAGTGGATTTCTTGAGAAGTGAGAGTGAAACGTGAGAAATGGGACTGTGAGAGTTCGTGGGTGGGTGAGATCGATGTTTGTGGCCGGCGGTTTGTTTTATAAAGGGGGCATGGACATCACTGCTGGTTTTTAAGTAGAACCGGTAGTGAAAGTTAATATCACTGTCGGTTTGTAAGTAGAACCGACAGTGATGGTGCATATATGTAAAGGATATATTTATTTAGATAGTACAGTAGGAAAATTTTAACAACAATGATATATTTATTTAGATAGTAATGAAATACATCAAAAAATAACAAAAATATTAGAAATAAATTACATATATGATAACAAAGACCTTACACTAAAATTCTATATACGATAAAAAAAGACCTATTTGCATACAAGTCAATGTTACAATCAATGACAAGGTTGGAGATGACAAGGTGGAGATGACAAGGTGGCATCGATGAATCCGCCTTATCTGTACATGGTCTTTTTCCAAATGCGCACCACAGCGGATGGCTCTGTGAACTTCGTGGCATCTCCAATCTTCAATGTTGCTCTATCTTCAGTAGCATTCTTCTAGTACCACTTGTGTGCACCATTTTGGTAGACTACGACGCATAACGATATCTGTGGTTTGTTGTGAGAGGAAAATATTGTATCACGGCTGATAAGGCCTGGCTAAAACCAACATGCATGGAGAGGCTAGCTCCTGGCTGAGGGCCATTTTATAGGAGCTAGCAGTCGTGGTACATTTTTATTTCTAAACTAAAGTTGTTGGGGTAGGTGGGAGCAGTGTTCCAACTATTGTAGTCAGTGGGAGCACTGTTGGCATGTGAGGAGCATCTACACATAAATGTTGGTTTTAGTGTAAAAACCGACAGTGAATGGGGTACATCACTGCCAGTTTTGCTTTTAAACTGACAGTAATGGGGTACATCACTGTTGGGTCATTCCCAAAACCGGTAGTGATGTGGTGTAGCAGTTAGGTGTTAAGTAGAATAACTTTTCGTTTTGTTTCGAACTCCTACTGGCGCAACGGTTAAGACCCCTCAACTTAGCCCCCGAGACCCGTGTTCGAGTCCTAGGCGGCAAAATTTTTTTGTTCTATTTAATAAATTATTAATTTACTTTGGAAATAGCTCATCACTGCTCGTTTTGATTATAAACTGATAGTGATGGGGTACATCACTGCCGGGTCATTCCCCAAACCGGCAGTGATGTGGTGTAGCAGGTGTTAAGTAGGATAACTTTTAGATTTCTTTCGAACTCCTCCTACTGGCGCAATGGTTAAGACCACTCAACTTAGCCCCCGAGACCCGTGTTCGAGTCCTAGGCGGCCCAATTTTTTGTTCTATTTATAATTTATTAAATGAATTTTCTCTGTGCACCTTCTTTCTCCATGGCCTTCTTAGTGTTCCTCTTCATCACGGCCTGATCTGGAGACTAGAACAGTACACGCATCAAGTAAATGGATTACTCAACAGTCAACACACAAGCCACAGGCATTCCCATTCACATCTCCAGGAGCACATACATCAATGGTCAATGAAGGTTGGAGGAGGAATGGAGCTACTACACCTTTGCTCAATGCTGACTATGGGCTGGGCTCCTTCGAGTATTGCGAGCAGGGACTACAAACTGGTTGGGGACTAGTGGCACCGAGGAGATGTGGATCCCTCACTACTAGTAGTAGCTCGGAAGAGAATGGCTGCCCCAATGTCCTTCTATCAAAAGTCTAGACATATATATTTATATTTATATTCAGCTGGTGTTTAAATTCAGAGAGTAAAGTTTAGAAATGTTACGTCTGGTGTCTAATCGAGTGTTTGAATAGTAATAAGGTCAGTCTCAATGGTAGTTTTAAATAACTTTCATTCTCATTAATTGCTATGATACGTCGGCATATTTGCTGAGTTGGCAGAGTATTAACGAGGAGGAGAGAGGAGATGAGAGTTTCATTAGGATCAAACATCCTTCATGGTTATGTGCATAATGATTACATAGTTAACAATAATCTAACTATCTTTACGTGCATCAACAATGAGGGCCTCATTGTGATCAAGCCGTATGTAAGCAGGTTCATCACCCTCTTGAAGGATAGGTAGGGGCACGTTCGCCCCGAATGGAGGCATTTTCTGATAGCCCCTGTAGTCTTCTTTATCCGTCACTCCATCGACACCGATAATCTTCCTTTTCCCTTCTAGGACTACTTTTACCCTTCCTTTTGTCTTTTTACCCCTTGCATAGAAGACTTGCATAACATCTCTTGCAACGACGAAGGGGTCATCTCTGTATGCGGTCTTAGAGAGATCAACGGTAGTGAACCCTTCGCTGTCAGTGTTGATTTCCTCGAGCCGGACCCACTGGCAGTGAAAAAGAGAATTCTTCAATGGACCATAGGCTAGCTCCCATATCTCCTCTATGAAACCATAGTATGTCGCCTTCACGTTGCTGTTTTCATCATGAGCATCAAAACGAACACCACAATTTTGGTATGTGCTCTTTTCCATCTTGCTTTTTTGTGTAAAATGTGAATCCATTGATCTCATACCCTTGGTACTTAAGATATGTACTCGAAAGTCCCTTGGCTAAGGCATCTAGTTGATTACCCAACTTTATTCCAAGCAAGCGACGTCGCAACCAGTTGACAAATTCCTCCTTATGTTTTTTATCCAGCCAAGCCTATGACCTGCTCGGATACAGAGTTTGCAGCGATTGCTTGTGCTCATCAATGTATGGCATCACACCCTCGGCTTGCTAGAGAACAGCAAACTGTGCCTCTCTGAAAGAAACAGGGTCGTCTACTATAACAGATTTCTCTCTAATCGTTCCTTTGCCACGTAGTATTCCCTCATAATGAGATTCTAGAACTCTGACCCTTTTGATGTCTAGATAATATGTGTAGAACTCAATGGCCTCCTCATTGACCATCCTTCAACCATGCCCCCTTCTGGCCTAAATCTGTTCCTAACATACCTCCTGAAAACTTTCATCAATCTTTCGAAAGGGAATATCTAATGCAGGTACATTGGGCCAATGGCTCTAATTTGGTCAACAACATGAATGAGCAGATGCAATGAGATATCAAAGTAAGTCGGCGGGAAATGCAACTCAAGCCTAACAAGAGTTTCGGCTATGTCCCGCTGCAGCTGCTCTAGCGTGGACACATCAATGACCTTTTTTGAGATCGCGTTGAAGAATGAGCAAAGCTTTATGATTGGGGCATAGACCTTTGGGGGAGGATACCACATAGGGCAACAGGGAGTAGCTGAGTCATAATGACATGATAGTCATGGGCCTTCATAGGGCCATAGTTGAACTTGAGTTCTCTCATGTTCACTAGCCACTTCGGGTTCGCATAGTAGCCCATTGAGACTTTGAGTTCATTGAAGAAAGAAATAAGTGCACGCTTTTCTTCCTTCTTTAATGTCTATGACGCAATCGAAAGTTTGAACTGGCCATTCTCTAGCTCCATGGGTGAAAGCTCTTGTTTAGTTTTGGTGAATTGATGAAACCCTAAGTGCTAACCTAGTTTTTCAAGTGATCATGAGATAGGTAGCACATTCCAAGTGATGAAGCAAATGAAGACCATGACATGATGATGGTGATGCCATGGTGATGATCAAGCGTTTGGACTTGAAAAGAAGAAAGAGAAAAACAAAAGGCTCAAGGCATAGGTATAAATGGTAGGAGCTATTTTGTTTTGGTGATCAAGACACTTAGAGAGTGTGATCACATTTAGGTTCGATAGCCGTACTATTAAGAGGGGTGAAACTCATATCAAAATGTAGTTATCAAAGTGCCACTAGATGCTCTAACTCATTGTATATGCATTTAGGATCTAGTGGAGTGCTAACACCCTTGAAAATATTTGTGAAAATATGCTAACACATGTGCACAATGTGATACACTTGGTGGTTGGCACATTTGAGCAAGGGATAGGAACTTCAATGGCGGAGTGTCTGCCCATAAGGTGCAAACAGTCCGATGGTGCCACCGGTGCCCTAGACAGAAAAGACGGAGGTCACTGTAAGTGACCGGATGCTAGTCTCGGTTGGACCGGTGCATCCGGTCAGTGGAAGCAGAGGGCGCGCAATGTTGGTCTCTGACCAGATGCTAGTCACAAACTGACTAGACGTTGGATGCCTGCATCCGGTCTTGCTAATGTGGCAACACACAGTGTTGAAGGTGACTGACCGGACGTTGGCTGTGTCCGATCAAGCATGACCGGACGCGTCCGGTCATGAAAAGTCATCTCTGGATGCTTACTGGAAACGACCGGATGCTAGGGTTCAGCGTCCGGTCACTTTGAGCTACTGTGTCTGGTCATCACATGACCGTTGAGATCGGTCGATCAACATTTGAAGAGAGGGAACATGTGGCACGCATCGTGTGACCGGACGCTGAGGTCCATCGTCCGGTCGATATGACCAGAGCATCTGGTCACCCCATGTTGTGCCTAGTGAAGGGGTACAACGGCTCTATTTCATGGGGGCTTCTATTTAAGCCCCATGGCTAGCTCAAACTCTCTCTCTCTTGGCCATTTGCATTGATATAGCAACCTTGTGAGCTTAGCCAAAGCCCTCCCACTCATCTCCATCATTGATTCATCATCTTTGTGAGATTGGGAGAGAATCCAAGTGCATTGCTTGAGTGTTTGCATCTAGATGCACTTGGTGTTCGTGCTTCACTGTGGGATTCGCTTGTTACTCTTGGTGGTTGCTGTCACCTAGACGGCTTGGAGCAGCAAGGATCGTCGAGCAGAGAGTGGTGATTGTCTCCGGCTCCAATCGTGGTGATTGTGAGGGGTTCTTGACCTTTCCCCGGCGGAGAGCCAAAAGGTACTCTAGTGGATTGCTCGTGGCTTATGTGATCCTCATCTTGTGTTGATTGTGCAGCACCGTATCAAGGGTTTGGTGTGTGATGCCAATTAGCGTGTGAACCTCCAAGTGAGTGAATCGCCACAACGAGGAGTAGCTTGCCGGCAAGCAAGTGAACCTCGGTAAAAAATCATTGTGCTCATCATTTGATTCCGAGGTGATTGGTCTTCATTGGTATTCATTTTTGTGATTGATTGGCTCCTTCCTCGACACGGCGGTATAAATAAATTGCTCACTCTCTTTACTTTACCACAAACTAGTTGTCAAGCTCTTTAGTGTAGCTAGTTGTGAGAGCTTGTTAGTTTGGTTAGTGTGACTCTTTAGTTAGCTTTTAAGAGCACACTAACTTAGTGTAGTGTCATAGCTATTGTGTGGTTAAAAACTATATAAACTAGAATTGAGGTAGGTGGCTTGCTATTTTAGTAGGCTAGCGCAACACTTGCTTCGCCTCATAATTGTCTAATCGGTTTGTTAAGTGTTGTTGTAGAAATTTTTTAATAGGCTATTCACCCCCTCTAGCCATTAGGACCTTTCAACGGGATGTAGCTCCTTCCTGATTCCCAAGTGTTGCATGTCTAGGTGTGTGGCTAGTTAATCCTTTGATGTCCCCCCGGTGTCCATCAAGGTGTTAAGAGTGTTAGCGCACATGTTTTTAGTGATGTGCATGGGATCAAGACAGTGGTGTACACTCAGAAATGACCAGTATGGTAGTTTCTAGAAAACCGGTTTTTTCTTCCAAATGCTCCCATCAGGCGCTGCTACTGTATTGTCCCCCTTCCTAAGGACAACCTCTAGTTTGTTGGGTTCTTGAAGTATCACAGGCCCATCTCGATATTTTGGAGCTAAGCGTTTCTCAATAGTACCATTGAAATCTTTTTTGTTCTTGCGGTAAGGGTGATCCTTAGGTAGGAACCTACGGTGTCCCATATAAACTATCTTTGAGTTATTTAGCAGATTTACTACATCAGTGTCATCTAAGCACTCGACACATCCAGTATAGCCTTTTGTCTTCTCTTCGGACAACAAACCTTGACCTGGCAGGTCGGTGATCGTAGCGATAAGTACTCCCTTGATCGTGACATGTTCCTTTTTGTACTCGTCCCAAACATCTGACACACCCTTTTTAAACATCTTCACTAGTTCATCAATCATTGGTTCCATAAACACATCGATGTCATTCCTAGGTTGTCTTGGCCCTTGGATCAGTAGTGGCATCTAGATGTACGACCGCTTCATGCAGACCCAAGGTGGAAGGTTATATATACAGAGCATCACTGGCTAGGTGCTATGATTGCTTCTAATCTGGTTGAAAGGATTCATCCCATCTGTGCTCAAAGCAAACCAAAGGTGCCTTACCTCTCCACCGATGTCCTTATAGAACATAGTATTGATAGTCCTCCAGTCATGCCCATCGACGGGGTGCCTCATCATTATATCTTTCTTATGCTCTTCGCCATGCTAGTGCAACAGCTTGGCTGACTTTGCACATACAAATAGCCTATGCACCCAGGGAGCTATAGGGAAATACCAAACGACCTTTACGGGACCTCCTCTGGTCTTGGTACCCTCATCTGACGGCCTTTCCTTGTACCGTGGAGCTTCACACTTGGGGCACTTATCCAAGTCTTTGTATTTTTCTCCATGGTACAATATGCAATCATTGGAATACGCGTGGATTTTTTCAACCTCGAGGCCGATGGGGTAGATCATTTGCTTGTCCAAGTATGTCTTTTCTGGCAACTCATTTTTTTCTAGGAGCATTTTCCTTATTATACCTAACAACTAATCGAAGCTTTATCGCTCAATCCGTTTGTCGATTTGAACTCTAACAGCATGATGTCGACTTCCAGTTTGCTCATTGGACAATCCCTATACAATGGTGTTTTGCCATCTTGTCTCATTTTCTCAAGCTTTCTCAGCTATCTTTCACTAAGACATCCGGTCTCTACATTACGTAGCAGCTGAGAAATGCCATCGTTATCCTCGGTGTCGTCAGCTAGCGTGTTCCTAAACACATTATTAATTGTGGCCATAGGTTTCATATTGACACCGGGTTTCTCATCAGCATCGTGGATGGCTACATTAGGCATGTCCACATCATCATCATTTTTCCTGTAGAACATTCACACCAACCTCACCATGCATAGTCTATATCGTATAGTTTGGCATGAACCCCCTCGTAATCAAGTGCGATCGTATAAACTCAATTTGATGAAAGTTCCTATGATTCTTGCAATCTTTGCATGGGCAGAAGACAGGGTTCCCATTCTCAGCATGGGCTTTGGCATCGGTGATAAACTGGCTGACGCCATGCATGTACCGCTTGTTCGTTCGGGATAGATGCATCCACTCTTGATCCATCTCTGTACAAAAAATACTGAGACAGTAATTACAAAGAATTAATAAGAAATCGAGCTTCATGAACAACAATTGTAGCTCGAAAGTACTACTTTTAGAAAACATTATTGTACACTAATTATTGGAAAATTGAAATTTATAGCCCCGGCCCTGTAAATTGAAAATCGTAGTAAAAACAATTATTGCGCAATAATAAAGAACATCTATTCTACTCTACTTCTAAGAACTAATTATAGCATCACATACTAACAATGATGATCTTGACCACCATGGAATAATTAGCTAGGAATTTAAATGTGTTCATAGACACCAACCGTTTGGATGATGGATTCACCACAATTTGAGCCTTGCACAAATGTCCAATTGGAAAAGTGCTCTCTAGAATGGAGAAAGAACTAGAATGAGAATCAAACAATGTAGACATCAAAACAAAGCTAATTAAGCAACAAAATCAAAGGAGTGGATGTTTGTTACTAACCTTAAAGCAAAAAGATCAAGCCATTCTTCAAAATCCAAGCACTAGCTTCATGGTGAAGAGCAGCCACAACAATGGAGGGAAGGGTCCAAACGTGCGCCTCTGTTCTCGGGATGGAAGAGAGGAGGAAGAAGAGGATGGCTGCAGCCTTTTGTGTTGTAGGCTTATCACCGTCGGTTCTTGGCTAGAACCGACAGTGATAGAGCCCAATCACTGTCGGCTCTTGGCTTAAACCGGAACTGATGAGTGGCCGCCAAAACACTACCGGTTCAAGCCACAAACCGGTAGTGATGTGGTCCTTCACTGCCGGTTTTAGCCCAGCCCCAATCATTTTTTTATTTTCAAGCTCATAACCGACAGTGAAGGTACATCACTGTTGGTTCTCATAAATCCGATAGTGATGATGCCGGCAGTGATATGCAAATCTAGCGTAGTGCTCCATCAAGGTCCAAGTTGCAAAGAGCTAGAAGGCTGGCCATGCAAATAGTTATGGGTGATGAGGTGGAGCAGTACAAGTTGTTTTGGGATTATAGCAATGAGCTTAGAAAATCAAACCTTGGTACCTCTTTCTTTTTGATCCTGGATGGTAACATCTTCAGTACACTATACTTATCCTTAGATGCTTGCAAAAGGGGATTTTTGTCTGCTTGTAGGCCTCTGATATTTCTAGATGGTTGTCACATAAAAACTAAGTATGGGGGATAGATTCTTATTGCAGTAGGCATAGACCCCAATGACTGCATGTATCCCATCGCACTTGGAATTGTTGAGGTTGAATCACTTTCATCTTGGACATGGTTTCTAGAGACATTGAAGACAGATCTTGGTATTGAGAACACCTTTCCCTAGACCATAATGACAGACAAACAAAAGGTGATGACGACACTAGTTGCATCTATTTATTTCAAGTGCCACAATCAATTGCACTGCAATTCTAACCATCTTATTGCTATGGAGGGCCTCATTCTAGCAGTGCAAAAGGTGTTTCCAGAATTAGAGCACAGATTCTGTGTGAGGCACTTATACTCAAATTTCCAACAACACTTCAAAGGTGAGAATCTAAAAAACCAACTCTGGTCTTGTGCTAGATCTAGTTCAGTTCCTCAGTGGAACAGAAACATGGATAAGATGAGGACACTAGATAAAAAGGCTTATGAATGGCTAGAGAAGATGCCACCACAAACTTGGACTAGAGCATTTTTTAGTATCTTTCCAAAGTGTGATGTTCTTCTAAACAACATGTGTGAGGTTTTTAACAAATACATTCTGGAGGCAAGGGAAATGCCCATCCTAAGCATGCTTGAGCAGATCAAGGGTTAGCTGATGACAAGGCACTATACAAAGCAGAAGGAGGTGGGAGAAGAGTGGCTAGGACACATAGTCCCAAGATTAGGAAGAAACTGAACAAGAACACAGAGTGGGCATCCACATGCTATGCTATGCCTTCTAGAGATGGTATTTTCTAGGTTCAGGACAGAGACTACCAATTCATTGTGGATATCAAGGAGAAAAAGTGTGAATGCAGAAGATGGGACCTAACTGGAATTCCATGTGCACATGCTATTTCTTGTTTGAGGCATGAAAGAATTGCACCTGAATCTGTGCTACCAGAATCCTACTCCACTACTTCCTACCTACTTGCTTATGGACAACATATAAGACCATGCAGGGACAAAAATACATGGGACAAGGGGGCAGAAATAGAAATACTTCCTCCTATTTATGAGAAGAAGGTGGGCAGGCCTCCCAAGTCCAAAAAGAAGCAGCCACATGAGTTTCAAGGCCCCCAAGGTCCAAGATTGTCAAAACATGGTGTCACCATGCACTGTAGGTATTGTGGAGACGCAGGCCATAATAAAAAGGGATATAGCTTGAGAAAGGCTAGTGTCTTGCCACCAAAGCATACAAGCAATGCCCAACCAGAAGAACAAGTCAATTCAGAGGACGCCAACCAGAAGAGATGGATGACGATGGGCCAATACAGAGCCAGGTCTCTTAAATTTTTTGCCATGCTCTATGTGAAGTGTTTTTATGTACTGACATTTTTGTGCACACTATTATATAGGTGGTTATGTGGTCAGAGTCCACTATTCCTTTGATGAGCCAACTTAGTGCCACCATGGTATCACATATGGAACAAGAGGTCAGTCAACTACTAGCCCATCTTAGCCATTCAATAGCTATATTTCTTAACTAAAATAATTTTATGTTGAAGTCAACCCAGAGCAGGATACAAGTGAACCAACCTCTCCCTGACTCAGCTTTCATTAGCTCTAATGTTCCAGCAGCAAGACCTGTGCCTCTAACCACAATATCCAAATCTGGGAGAAAAAAGATTGCAACCATGAAGGCAAAAGAACTACACCTGCAGAAGAAGAAAGCTACTGGTGGGAGGAAGAAGGCTCCAACTGAAGCTAAAAACTAAATTCATGCATGTGTGATATGTAATCCTTTTGTAAAGCAGCAAAACATTGTTTGTTGCTTCCTTCTTTTGTGCAGCAGTAACTTAACTGCTAGCAGCTTTTGCATAACAGCCACTTCACTACTAACTTTTGTATAGCAGCTTACCTGATAGCTTTTGGATAGCAGCAACTCTAAGTGCTACCATCTAGAAAATAGATAGAATGGTTGGGGACAACAGTAATGTGCATTGTCAGACTAATTTACTTGCTGGTTATGGTAGTATGCTGAAACATATGGTTTCATTCACAAATGATTGAGTTACAATGACCTTGCTTTAGTTACAAACAACATTCATTCAGTTCTTTACAAGAATGACACACAACAGCAACAAAAGCACAAACAAGATACATAATAGGAGAAGGCAAGCAACTTTGCACAAGCCAACCAGCTTCTTTATCTCAGTCAAAGCACCAGCTATTGAGTCCTTAATATTTGAGTCACCACTAGTGTTAAGCATTGCTGTTTTATTTATGTTGGAATCGGCACCATCGCCAAGCCTAACATTGACTGAATCATCAACCAACTTGCCTTCTCTTCTCAGTTGCCCCAGATATGCAACGTACTCATCCTTCCAGTAGAAAAAAGGGCACCCGATTCCATTGGACTGCGGGAAACTAGATCCATCACCAATGAAAAGTGGTATTCCAAAATCAGTGCGCCAAAACAGCAAAAATGAAGGAAATCACAAGGAACACAATCTACACTGACCTTGTGGGTTGGACAACACAAGAACACCTCTCCTTTGCTCCATGGTTTCATTAAAACCTGGTGTACCACTCGTCTCTGATTGCAATCGGTGCAAATAATCAGTGGTATACCATCTGATGTCAGCAGATTTGAAGCCGATGCAGTGGATCCAACCTCCATACTTGTAGATGAGATGGTGAATAGCGCCGGCTATAAGCACACAGAGAGAAGGAGAACGATTTGGTCAGCTAGTGGAGAGTGAGGAAGAGAGATAGGAGGATGGATTGCCATTTAATAACTCAGGTAAGGACTTAAATGCATTCTTCCACCAACCATTCTGGCACCAAAACTCCCGCCAAATCCAACCTGGACGCCACGATAGACAGCCACGTCGGTTAAAAAACTGAAACAAAGAGGTATGGACTAGAAATACACCACTAACAAAAATTATGGACCCCAAAACCCACTTTCAGAGTTGATGGACATAAGTGAAACTAGAGTGCAGGTTGATGGACCACTGATGCATTTAACTACAAAGATTATGGACCCTAAAACCCACTTTCAGAGTTGATGGACATAAGTGAAACTAAAGTGCAAGTTGATAGACCACTGATACATTTAACTCTAAATAAAGAGGGCACAGACTGTTGCCTGTTGGTGGCGTAGCAAAGCAACCAGCTAAGCCAGGAGCAAGAAATGGCGGGCGTGATAATTGTGCTCGCCTTCTTTCTTGCTCACGAGCTCTTACCGTTCGCTTCATCATCAGCTATTGATCGCACCCAGTTCCCTCCCGACTTCCTGTTTGGGACCTCTACCTCTGCTTACCAGGTATGCCCCACACTCACGACTCACCTACCTATTTGCCTCAAAACGTGAAGAGCATTCACTCTTGGTCGGAGGTCCTCACACAATAGAGAAATTAAAGCATTGCTAGTGTGTCGATCGGTTCTCTTCAGTTTGCACGTAAGGATGCTCCTACAGAGCGCTAGAACCAGGGACCAAGGGCATTGCCGACGCCAGCTCCTTGATGAGGCGTACGTCGTGCTCCCACTCGATCGAGCTCACAGACATGCGCCAAAGCCAGCGCCCATGTTAGCATCCCCATGACTATGCGGGCGCGAGATCTGAGCACTTCTAGTTCTAGGTCCATCCATCTGGTGGGGCAGATTCGATTCAAGTTCTTGGAGCTTTATCGGGGCGGAGGGAGGGACAGACGGACGATGTTGGTGCGGAGGAAGGACAGGTGCCGGCCTGCCGGGATGCAAAACCAAAACTGATACAGTGCCTCCCAGCCCAAGCCTACGTACCAGTCAAAATAACATCCACCCGCAGTCAAAATCCCTATCCTAGCTCCTCCGTGACCGTTGCTCGTTTCACATCCAAGTGCTCTCGTCAGCGCACAGCTGTACACCGGACGCCGGCGATGGCGTACCGCTGTTGCGTTGGTGTTGCACTGCATTGCGGCTTTAGCGTAGAGAGCTACCCCGCGGAGGAAGCGAGGGCAGAGGATCGATCCGCGTTGCTGTAGATCACGTTGCTTTAATTTGGCGCACATGAGCCAACTAAGAGGTTAGTGCTTTCATTACCTTATTCTCACGTTGCTGCAGATCGATTCATTTAGGTTTCGGTGCGCTAAGTGTCTAGTTTAATCAGACTTCAGAGGCGGGGAATTAGTGCTTGTTAGTGCAGCGAGAATGGTTTGTTTACAGTTTGCCACCTCAATACCTCATAACATGTTACTCAATAGCTTTGGGTTTGATCAAATTTTTAAGCCTCCAGATTTGTGTGATACGTATCATGGAGGCCGGTGGCCCATCTGGCCCAGCCGCCAAGGGGAGCAGCAGCGCCCATAAGGGGAGGGCGTGCATGGCAAGGGCGGTCTCCGGCTGCTCTACTATCCATTTCCTGAGGATCTTGAATAAAGGAAAGAGAATAGGAATATAATCGGTTGAGATTAGATAAATTGGGAGGAGTCCAAATCTATAAGGACTTCCTTCGTTAGATTACTTAGGATACAAGTCTACTCAGAACTATAAATAAATAGACAATGTAATCATTGAGATCAAGAAGTAATAACCACAGGCTTACCCTCTCCCTCTCTCCCAGCGCTCCCTGCCTCTCTCCCTGTCGCTGCCTTCACCCCCCACCAACCCTAGCTGCCGCCTCCCTATAGAGCCCCCTCCTGCCGGGCTCTTACACTAGTATCTTGAGACCAGACGATTCATAGACTCCGCCACCTCCACCATGCAGCAGCTGATCAAGAACCTCGTCGTTGACCTCCGCAAGAACTTCGAGGAGATGCATCACTAACTCGTCAACCTCGACAAACGTCTGCAAGCTATCGAGCAGGCGCGCATCCATGGCGACGCTGCCATCGCCGGCATCCAAGCCAGATTGGACATGGAAGCTGCCATCGACGACCTTGCAGCAGAAACCCAGAGAGTCATGATTGCGACCGGAAAATCATACCTCAAGCGCAAGATGGACGGACCCTAGCCCTCCAATGCTCCAGAGAACAACATCCTCACCGACCCCAGTCCTCCAGGACGACCACCAGCAGGAGTCTACGACAGGAATGCCACCGGCAATGACTCCACCAGCAGCTCGGCATCAATTGTGAGTGTCTACACGCCTAGCCGACGCTAGCCAGCCTAGTGGCCGCCCAGTAGACCAAGGCGTCACCAACACCATAGTAGCAGCCGACCACCTGGCCGCCGGCACAAAAGGGTTCATGCGCCTAGAACACCACTGCCTCCGACCCCGTCAAGAATGCCACCACCACCACAACAACACCAACCTGTCAGGGCTCGGCTCACAACCCCTACGTATGATGGCTTGATGGACCCAAGACCATGGCTTTTGCAGATGCAATAGCTCTCCAAGTTGTACCGTTCACCGGAGACTCAACAAATATGGTACGTGACTTTTCATTTGACGTGTGCAGCACACCGATGGTTCATGCACACAACAAAGAATGCACCTATGACCAAGTGGGCACTATTCTCCTAGAGCCTCATCCACGACTTTGGCCCGCCCATCGACCGGGACACCATCGGTGACCTCGCACCACCCCAGCATATCGGCACCATGAACGACTACATCAACAACTTCATCGCCTAGGCTCTACACGTCGGCATTACCAGTGAGCTTCATCAAGTAAACCTCTTGGTAAACAGCTTTCAACATGATCTCTAGATGGCGGTCACACGCCACCACCCATGCGAGATGGAGATGGCCTTCAACCTCGCACGTACCCCAGAGCATCGCCCACCTACCACCACCGACGCAGGGCACACTGCCCCCGACATCGACGCCGAATCCACACCACGACGAGATGTTGACATCTTCGACAACAAGACGAACGGGGAGCTGCCACTTCCCCCTCCTACAATAGCCCTGGCACCATAGAAGACTCCAGCGGTAGCACTCCCTCCACTAGCCGGCTACAACACCAGAGCATCTGCCCGCAGCGAACCTGACCACAACATCCTCGTACAGCTCCGCCTTGATGCCATGGACGAGCGCGTACTCCAGATCATCTCCACCACCATTGAAGTCTAGGCAGCAGCAAAAGCTTGGTCGCTCCAACATGACATCATCCGCTACAATGACCGCTACTACATCCTGGTGACTTCACCCCTGCTGCAGGACCTGCTCGAGTCGCTAGGAACTACATCTCTGCATCTCCTAGACATCGGCCTCCACACAACGACATCTACACCGACAACACAAGCCTTCCCCTCGAGCATCCTACTACTCGAAGAGTGGCCACAATGCATACTACCATCAGCGACGATCATCTTCTTTGGCAACAATGGACAATAGTTCCTCTCCATTGAGGATATCTACATCAGCAGGCAACATATTGAAGGACACCCACTAGTATCCCTGGCCAACTATGACACGGGCGACCTCCTCTTCGGCATGCTACAACACTTCACCACGACACCACCGACCATCGTGGCAACAACATTGTGCAGGCGCATAATGGGCAAGTTGATGCAGGCCAGGTACACTCGTTTCCATGACCTCCATGGGTCGTGCAACCGCTACACTTCCCAGGAGCACTTCCAGGTGTCGCCATCTATGCAGCACGCTATGCCCATGAACTAATGGAAGGCTCGGTAACCAACAACTACTACATATCTACATCTCTGGCTACTTTGGCTCCTGCCGCTACTACTTCCACTTCTCCGATTACCACATCCGCACCAACCAACTCAACGACACTCTGGGGCACCTCACTGTCCAAATTGCAGAGATACCCTGGGGCACTAGACTTCCACCCGAGGGCGTCAAAGATTGGGTAATGATTCAGTGCGAGGGCACGCTGATCGGAGAAGGGGGGAGTGATGTCATACGTCTGATGGGGGCCGATGGCCCATTTGGCCCAGCCGCCAGGGGGGGCAGCGGCGCCACCTATGGGGAGGGCGCGCACGGCAAGGGCGGTCTCCCATTACTCTACTATCCATATCTAGGGGATCTTGAATAAAGGAAAGAGGATAGGAATAGGATCGGTTGAGATTAGATAGATTAGGAGGAGTCTAAATCTATAAGGGCTTCCCTCATTAGATTACTTAGGATACAAGTCTACACAGGACTATAAATAGAGAGCCAATATAATCATTGAGATAAAAAAGTAATAGCCTCAGGCTTACCCTTTCCCTCTCCCTCTCTCCCAGCGCCCCTGCCTCTCTCCCTGCCGCCTCCTCCTCCCTCCTACCCGACGCCTTCATCCCCACCAACCCTAGCCGCTGCCTCCCTAGGGCCCCCTCCTGCCAGGCTCTTACATTTTGCATAACACAGCATATCTTATCTTGAGATGCTGATGGGTTAATTGTAAACGTTACTGAAGATAAGGTATGTCAACTAAAACTAAAAATTTAATCAGTCCACAAAACATACTCCAAATATGCTGAGTTAAACATCGAAAAGGAATAAACAATACGCAAAAGTCGTCGTTTCAGCAAATCTTGAGGTTTAAAAGATGATCAAACCCAAAGCTATTAATAACATGTTATGACGTGGCAAACAATAAACAAACCATTTTCGCTGCATTAACATGTAGTACTAATGTCACTCTCCTATGATTAAACTAGACACGTAGCGCACCCGACCCATATGAATCGATCTACAACAACGTTAATAAGGTAGAGCATCTCCAAGAGTACCGTATAATCCTTCCCAATTGAGGATTCTTTAGAAAAATGAAGAAAATCTATTTCCAATAACTTTCAAACTCACCTCCTAATCTTCTAGCACTTGGGAAAAACCTCGCCCCTATGCGTAAAGTTGCGCACACTTCCGCACACGCGTATAGGCACTTCTCTGCTCCTTCTCCTCCTTGGCCCGCTGCTGTTTATACATGATCTATCAATCGATCTTCCATACAAAAGGAAACATATATATACATGATCTGTATGTACTGATGAAGTGATGATGTGTGGTTAATATAAAGTTTTATCGTCCAACAGATCAGGTTCCTTGTAGTTACCAAATCTAAGTCTACAAATAAACAAATATCCAATAAACCGCCATCAGCTCGCGAGCCAGCTCGAGCTGGCTCGTTATTATAGCTAACGAGCTAAAAGCTGAGCTTGACTTGTTAGAAAATCGTAACGAGCCAAGCCGAGCTGGCCACAAGCCGAGCGAGCTGGCGAGCTTCGAGTTTTTCGTCCAGCCCTACGTGTGTGCTATCAGAATCTAGCATACCAGCCAAACAGTTTCACAAGGTGTTTTTGATTCACCTCATGAAATGCTTTTGAGAGAATCTAGATCCGAAATGTTTTTACGAGAATCTAGATTCCTACCAAATCCACCCTTTGATTGGTAGGCTTGGGCTAACCGAGACACGTGTCTATGTGGGTTCGCTGAGTCAACACCACGGTGACAAAACTGCCTTCCAAACTAGTGGAGGTTAAAAAAAAGGTTTTAATAGTTGCATGTGAGAAGGTTTGTACTTTTATAAATCAGAGAGGAAAGTCGGACGACCATATTGAGGAATTCTTCGTAAAAAATACTAACAATTAATCTATATAAAAAGGGTAATTTCCAGTTTGCGAGAAGTCAAACAATTTTGATTTTGAGCACATCTATATAAAAAATACTAACATTAACTATACCAAATAAATATCATTAGATTAGTCATGAAGTATATTTTCATAGTTAATATGTTTGAAGACATAATGTTGATACTACTTTCTAAAACTTAGTGAAACTTACATTTCGAATCTAGAATTGCATTCTTTTTTTACTGAGGGAGCAGGTCATAGAAGTTCTCCATTTGGGTGGGGCCCACATTTGATGTATCTTAGACTCTGAATTTTATTTTTAGCAATCTTGTTAATTTTGCCTCAGTATTAGATTTAGTGATTGTTTGGGCTGAGGGGAAAAAAGAACATTACTACATTAATCTGAAGTAACTGTGGATCATTAATCCAGATGACTGTGGACACATTCAACATTTATTTTAAGAAAACGCTAAATACATGTGAGTCTCACTAGTTTCTGCCACATATATCATTATTGCACCTGAAACACCAAAAGGCTAAAAAATGATATATGTGGTATAAACTATTTAAATGAGCTCATAGTAAATAGTTGTTTAGCCCCAATTAGTTGGAGGCACTAGGCTAGTGGAAGGAAGGTCATTGGGCTGAACTCATGATACCATGATGGACCCAAATGGAATAAAAATTTGTCCCAAGCAGGATATGTGTTGTATATAATCGCCAAAAAATGTGTTCTATATAGCCATATAGGACAAGACCCTGAAAGGACAACAGGAAACCTATTTCAACAACATGTTCTCACATGAGCTATCTCAAGGACTTTGAATATTTGCGCCGTGTGTATGCATGTATCATGTATGTCAGTATGTGGCATCAATAAAATTATAAAAAGGCAGGGAGAAAATGGGTTCTTTTTATTAGAGATAAAATGTTGTAAAGATTAGTATGTTTGTTATAACAACCTTCTAGGTTAGCTCCATTAATCGTGGATCTGGATGATTTCTTTGTGGCCCTTGTGGCCTTAATATAAACCACACCCTGACCTGATGGTTCATGAGGTGTCTTTCCCAAATCTCCCTTCCTACGCTCCTCATTTGTCATTCAAGAAAATGCAATCAATCTGAGCTTGGACACAGCGCGAGCTTCAACTTCATCCGTATATTTTCACTGCATACTCATTGATATTTGAGCCGCACATGACCACATCTAAATGGCGCGATGCTACAGTTTTGATATTTGTGCCGGCCTGACATTACAACCACACGGGTAAACTGGTGGCCCGTAGCAGCCTCGTACCAGGATGAACATGCATGAATGAAAGCAAAGGAATAGGGAACGTCCATCCGGACGAGTGAGACACCCACAGAGTGACGCCGCAGGACACTTCAAACTCTAAAACCTAACCACTTGTTTCAATCGTGCAATGATCATACGTACAGCCCTTGGTTTCAGTGTGGCACTGAGTCAACAAGTATCCATCAGTTATAGTAGTACACCGCAAGTTGCATAGCCCTTGGTTTCAGTGTGGCACTGAGTCAACAAGTATCCATCAGTTATAGTAGTACACCGCAAGTTGCATTGTGGCTGTGTGTTTGTTAGGCAGTAGAGGTCGGAAGTAATTTTTTCAAGGCCTTAACATTATGAGATCTCTTATATTATCTCAATGTATATGTTTGAATCGTGAAGTGAGACTAAATAATCTGCATTTCTGATGAGTTGTGATGTCCATCAGCTAAGCTGTATGTGGTCATTGCCTCATACTCCTAATGAATCTACACGTGTTACATGTGTTGTTCGTTCGTTGCTCTGCATCCATCCAATTAAGTCCATGTCCCTCTCCAAATTAAAGGACATTTGTGCAGGGTCGGTGGACGTTGGACGCCATGACATTATAATCGAGAAGGACACAAGGTAAACAGAAAGAAATTAAGCGAAAAAAAATCTCTTCCCACGTGTGCATTCTACACGGCTCTAACATCCTCAGGTGTTCACAGCCTATTTGAACCATAGATCTCAAAACTGAATGCTAACTAAAAAAATATCAAGCTTTCAAAGCCTCTAATCGCTGCGTTCCCGTGAGATTAGTATAAATAAAGAGGGCACAGACTGTTGCCTGTTGGTGGCGTAGCAAAGCAACCAGCTAAGCCAGGAGCGAGAAATGGCGGGCGTGATAATTGTGCTCGCCTTCTTTCTTGCTCACGAGCTCTTACCGTTCGCTTCATGATCAGCTATTGATCGCACCCAGTTCCCTCCCGACTTCCTGTTTGGGACCTCTACCTCTGCTTACCAGGTACGCCCCACACTCACCTACGTACCTATTTGCCTCAAAACGTGAAGAGCATTCACTCTTGGTCGGAGGTCCTCACACAATAGAGAAATTAAAGCATTGCTAGTGTGTCGATCGGTTCTCTTCAGTTTGCACGTAAAGATGCTCCTACAGAGCGCTGGAACCAGGGACCAAGGGCACTGCCGACGCCAGCTCCTTGATGAGGCGTACGTCGTGCTCCCACTCGATCGAGCTCACAGACACGCGCCAAAGCCAGCGCCCATGTTAGCATCCCCATGACTATGCGGGCGCGAGATCTGAGCACTTCTAGTTCTAGGTCCATCCATTTGGTGGGGCAGATTCGATTCGAGTTCTTGGAGCTTTATCGGGGCGGAGGGAGGGGCAGAGGATCGATCCGCGTTGCTGTAGATCAGGTTGCTTTAATTTGGCGCACATGAGCCAGCTAAGAGGTTAGTGCTTTCATTACCTTATTCTAACGTTGCTGCAGATCGATTCATTTAGGTTCAGTATGCTAAGTGTCTAGTTTATTCAGACTTCAGAGGCGGGGAATTAGTGCTTGTTAGTGCAGCGAGAATGGTTTGTTTACAGTTTGCCACCTCAATACCTCATAACATGTTACTCAATAGCTTTGGGTTTCATCATTTTTTTAAGCCACCAGATTTGTGTCATACGTCTCATGGGGGCCGGTGGCCCATCTGGCCCAGCCGCCAAGGGGAGCAGCAGCGCCACCTAGGGGGTGGACGTGCATGGCAAGGACGGTCTCCCGCTGCTCTACTATCCATATCCGGAGGATCTTGAATAAAGGAAATAGAATAGGAATATGATCGGTTGAGATTAGATAGATTGGGAGGAGTCCAAATCTATAAGGACTTCCCTCGTTAGATTACTTAGGATACAAGTCTACTTAGGACTATAAATAGAGAGGCAATGTAATCATTGAGATAAAAAAAGTAATAGCCTCAGGCTTACCCTTTCCCTCTCCCTCTCCTCCAGCGCTCCCTGCCTCTCTCCCTGCCGCCGCCTCCTCCCTCCTGCCCGACGCCTTCACCCCCCCACCAACCCTAGCTGCCGCCTCCCTATAGAGCCCCCTACTGTCGGGCTCTTACACTAGTATCTAGAGACCAGACGATTCATAGAATCCGCCACCTCCACCATGCAGCAGCTGATCAAGAACCTTGTCGTTGACCTCTGCAAGAACATCGAGGAGATGCATCGCTAACTCGTCAACCTCGACAAATGTCTGCATGCTATCGAGAAGGCGCGCATCCATGGCGACGCTACCATCACCAGCATCCAAGCCAGATTTGACCGGGAAGCTGCCGTCGACGACCTTGCAGTAGAAACCCAGAGAGCCATGATTGCCGCCGGCAAATCATACCTCAAGCGCAAGATAGACGAACCCTAGCCCTCCAATGCTCCAGAGAACAACATCCTCACCGACCCCAGTCCTCCAGGACGACCACCAGTAGGAACCTGCACCGGGAACACCAACAACCACAACACCACCGGCAACTCAGTACCAACTCCCGGCTGTCCAGCAAGCGTTGGGCAATAACTAGCAGGAGTCTACGATGGGAATGCCACTGGCAATGACTCCACCAGCAGCTCGGCATCAATTGCGAGTGTCTACATGCCTAGCCAACCCCTAGCTAGCCTAGGGGCCGCCCAGTAGACCAAGGCGGCACTAATACCATAGTAGCAGCCGACCACCTGGCCGCCGGCAAAAAGGGTTCATGCGCCTAGAGCACCACTGCCTCCGACCCCGTCAAGAATGCCACCACCACCACAACAACACCAACCTGTCAGGGCTTGGCTCACAACCCCTATGTATGATGGCTTGATGGACCCAAGACCATGGCTTTCGCAGATGCAACAGCTCTCCAAGTTGTACCGTTTACCAGAGACTCAACAAATATGGTACGCGACTTTTCATTTGACAGGTGCAGCACACCGATGGTTCATGCACACAACAAAGGATGCACCTATGACCAAGTGGGCACTATTCTCCTAGAGCCTCATCCGCGACTTTGGCCCGCCCATCGACCGGGACACCATTGGTGACCTCGCACCACCCCAGCATATCGGCACCGTGAACGACTACATCAACAACTTCATTGCCTAGGCTCTACACGTCGGCATTACCAGTGAGCTTCATCAAGTCAACCTCTTTGTCACTGGCTTTCAATATGAACACCGGATGGCAGTCACACGCCACCACCCACGCGAGATGGAGACGGCCTTCAACCTCGCACGTATCCTAGACCATCTCCCACCTACCACCACCGACGCAGGGCACACTGCCCCCGACATCGACGCTGAATCCACACCATGATAAGATGCTAACATCTTCAACAACAAGATGGACGGGGAGCTACCACTTCCCCCTCCTATAATAGCCCTGGCACCATAGAACACTCTAGCAGTAGCACTCCCTCCACTAGCCGCCTACAACACCAAAGCATCCGCCCATAGCGAACCT